>NW_009647740.1:193590-260864 GCF_000708025.1 Charadrius vociferus
CAGGATCGGGGCGGTGAGCGGAGGGCAGCGGCCGGAGGAAAGCGGGCTTTCACCGGAGCACAAAGCCGGTGGTGTCGCGGGTTGCTGAAGCCCGTTGCCAGGCTGGGCCCCTCCCCGCCTTCTGTCTTGCCTCCGCTTTACCTGCCTGGCGTGTGGCATAGTGGGCTGTTGGTGGTCAGGCTGTACAGAGAGCTTATTCCACAGCACAGGTTTGCCTCAAAAGTCTTTTAACCTGCATATACCTCAGAGAAGAGGCTGGGCAGAATAACACTGAGGTCTCTTGGATAGCAACACCGTGAACCTGCTCACCTGCCCGGGGTGCTGTCCTTGGTCACCGGGTCTAGCTGGGGTGAAGGAGAGAGGCCTTTGCACTGCTTTGGCAGTGGCCGTGTCAACACAAAGAGAAGTAGCCCCGCAGTGGGAGTGTAAAATGGACTGCCAAACCTCACCTGAGTTTTCTGCATTTCTGGCCAAGCAGAGGGAAAAGGAGAGATGGCTATCTGTTACAACAGGTTGAGCTTGTACCTAGTACAAGTACCTAGCTCGTACCAAGTACCTAGTGCCTACTGCCCTTACAGTGTGATATGTGTATGCTAAGTCAAGAGGTGAAGGGATTTCACAGAATCACAGAATGATCGGGGTTGGAAGGGACTTCTGGAGATCATCTAGTCGAACCCCCCTGCCAGAGCAGGGTCACCTACAGCAGGTCGCACAGGACAGCGTCCAGGTGGGTTTTGAATGTCTCCAGAGTGGGAGACTCCACAGCCTCTCTGGGCGGCCTGTGCCAGTGCTCTGCCGCCCTCAAAGTGAAGAAGTCCCTCCTCATGTTTAGATGAACTTCCTATGCTCAAGTTTGTGCCTGTTATATCTTGTCTTATCACTGGACACCACTGAAAAAAGACTGTTCCCATCTATCTGGCACCCTCCCTTTAAGTATTGCTAAGATTCCCCCTCAGTCATCTTTTCTTTAGACTAAAAAGACCCAAGTCCCTCAGCCTTTCCTGGTAATGTTGGGAAGTAGAAATTGAAGTGAAGCTAGATGTTAGGTGGATTTTGTTCCCCAACCTCCCAATTAGGGGCATTTTGACACCTAGATTTCAGTAGGGCAGTGTAGTCCGTTTCTAAAGATCACATCTCAACCCATCAGGTGTCTGTCCTTTGCGTAGACATGTCTGTGACAAGCACGTTAGTTCCTAAAGCTGGTACTGACTCAGAGTTTGGCTTTGAATGTGATTTAAATGCAGTTGTTTTGAACTAACTATGCTGAAATGTAGGCATCTGTTACAGGAACAAACATTCATTTTTTTAGTTAAAGATTCCCAGCTGTGTGACTAGGGTAAAAGCCAAATGAATGTGGATTGGTGTATGGTTATTCTCCAGCCTCCAAGGAATGACTTGAAGTTTGCTGTCTTACATGCAATGCGTTTTAAGTCTAACAGTAGCAATAACTGATATCTTCACTCAGACTTGAGCTTCTAGAAGAAAGTTGAGCAACAGTCTTGACATAGGCTGCCTTTGTGCACATGAAATTCAAATGTAGACATTGATGCAGTTGCAGGGCACTTTCTCTGAAGTATTGGTAGATCTAGAGTTCATTAGACCCATCTAGCTCTTTTAACTTGCTGACCTCTAAGGTACAGAGAAAGGATTTTGATTGAGGGAACCTTTTACTTCCAGTATTTACTCTTGAAAATGACCCTTTGTTAAATATGTTCAGTCAAAAAGCTCACACAAACATAATTTCTTAATTTTGCTATACAGGATTTTATGCCTTCTCTGCAGCTTCCCAAGATGAAATATTTAGGCTTAAGTTAGGATTTTCAAGATCAGAGTGAGAGCTGGTGTGCTTTCTATTCTGGCATTTCTGGTCTTGGAGGAAGACTTGGAGTTATGTGTGTAGCTAAATACTTTGTTTGAAGTGGGAGGGGAATCTTTTAATACTGTCTTAATATGACATTTCTCTTATTGTGTTTCTCGTTAAAAAGTTTTCCTTAATGTTTCCTACATCTCTTTCTCTCTGCAATGTGTTAGTAACTCAGTTACATTGCCTGTGGGCCAGCAAAGACTGGGCACAGTACTCCAGTTTCCGGATGCTTACCCATGCCTCTTCTGGGCTTTAGATTTCCTTAAGGTTTTGTTTTGTTTTTTTTTTTCCAAATAGGCAACTAAATATGCTTTAATTGGAGAGAAAGGATGGATTAAGTGTAGTTCTAAGGTGGAGGTGGCTATAGAATAACTATGAGAGAAATTTATAGGTTTGTTCTTGCTCCTCTGTGCTGTCCTGTGTGCAATCATTATTCCAAATTTCTGTTCCTCTGGTGCTTAGACTACTTGCTGTCACTACATTTCTTTTGTAAATGTTCAAAAATATTCATGTGCAAATGCAAAGATTACCTTATCTTGGTTGGCTCATCAGTTAATGCTCACCTGCTTTTGAGTGGCACTTTGCTGAACTTGTGTTGTTCAAGAGTGTTATTGGGAGCCCTGTAAGAGAAAGGAAAATAATTCTTTTCCTACCATCCTCAAGGATGTAACTGATATTGGTAACCTTTGATGGCAGGGTAAACATCCAAGGCCTTTCTGTGTAATTGTGAGCTTGTGTCGTGAAAGATAAGAGGTCCACTAATGTGTTATGGAAGGTCACTTTTGGTTTTCAGTCACTAGCATGATGTAGCAAGTTGTGTATTAGAAATAACAGAAATTGAGTGTTTTATTTTTTAGAAGCTGTTCATCATGCTTAATCTTTAGCTTGGAAGTTTTAAAATGTCATTAAAATAACTCTCTGGTATTACTGCTGTTTTCTTTGACTAGTAGAATAAACTTTGTGTCATATGAGTAATATTTCACTATTAACATACTTCAGGATACTAACACAGAATTAGACTTCAATGATTATTTGAAGTGTTTAACAGGAAATAAGAACTCACTGTTAGACCATGTGTATCTTGTGTTTAACTGTACCAGAGAAACAAGTACCTTGGTAATGTGCTTTGGAAATTGCCACAATATGGAAAGTGGTAGATTTTGTAGTAAGGCTTATTTGATTTGTACTACTTGTTTTCTGGGCAAGATTATACTGTGGTTGTTCTGGTTTGGAACACTTTAAAGTGCAGTCAAAAGCTTGTAAACAAGAACTGCTCAGGTAAGAGTCTGAGTAATAAAGTATCTGTAAGACATAAGACTATAACTAATGTTTTTCACCTTGTGAAGAGCCATGTGTGAGGTTGTTAACTCGCGTCAGAAGCACAGCCCCCAGGTCAGGGCCTGCTCTGCACCAGCAGTGAGGTGACTATGAAATCATTAGTTGGAACCAGTTACTGAAGCTGTTGCTCTTGTGTAGAATGGCAAAGGACATGAGCTGGCATGGTTGTGGCCTCGTTATCTGAGCCTGGTTTTAACCAGACTCCTAAAGTTTTATAACAGTTTTGCAGGTATTACATGCTTTGGCAGCTGATATTCATGTAACAAATGCAAACTCTTCTCTTTTTTTTTTTTTTTTTGGCAGAATAGGGCCATTTTCAGATTTGATCCAGCAGATGAAGACAAAAGAAAGGTAAGTAAAAAAGGCTATTGAGCTGCATACGTGCACTGGTACAACGGAAAAGCACTCTCTTAACTTAGCTGCTATTGTGAAATGGTGCAATTAGTGATTATGAAGTTCTGGTTTTAATTTTGTTTCTTTAGTGCAAGAGACACAACAACTACACATTCCCCTCTTTTCCTGAAAAAGATTAGCAAATCTGCCTAACAAAATGCCCTATCTTGAATAACAGTAGTAACAGAAAGGTCTATAAATAATTTTGTCGGGTATAGATTTGGGATGGGGGAATAAAGATACTCTTCTGAATCGGAGGTAAACATTTTGCAATATATTTTTCTCCTCTCAGCAGGTAGCAATTTATTGTCTATGTTAGATACTTAAAGAATATTAGAGATTAAGGTGAGGGGATAAATACAGAAGAAAGCTATGGAGCTGTAAGGGAGACAAAGCTACAGAGGCCTGTTAAACCAAAGGTAGCTGTAATCAGCAGAATGTGTATTGTGTGTGTCAGGTTGCAAAGATGGGAAATGTTTGTGTGTTACAGCATGGGGCTGTACAGGTGTGTCAGGACTTAACAGGTCCCTTGAGATTCATCCACAGCCTCACATTCAGAGCTTGGGCTGCCCTTGATTTTTATTTTTTTTTTCCTGTTATTTTTGTGGCATAATATGTAGTGACAAGACCCTTCCTTTCTTTTCTCTAATTAGTTTTTGGGCTGATTTGCATATTTATTCAGAAAATGTTCATTAGTGAATGAGGCTACATGTTTCCTCTATTTCTGAAATAAACTCAAAGCTTGAAAGCAGAATTGCAACGTTCCTGTAAGGATAGCTTGTCTCATATTGGACACGCATCAATTCATTCCATGATTTTGTGCAAAACCTAAATATTTTAAGGTCTTAAGTCTATTTCTGGTAGAAATGGGTGGGATAAGTCTCTCTGTCCTTTGCATTTACAAATCCATCAGTTATGTGTACGGTAATCTTAAGTGACAATTGTTTATTACATAGATGACTTGAAGACCTTTTAGCTTGACTTTGCTCTTGTGTGCAAGTGTGTACTTCAGCACAAAAGCAAGAGTGAAAGTTACATAAAACTTATGGTATATATTGCTGTTGTCTCTTGTAAATCAAAATAAAATAAAACCAAGAATGTGGCCTAGAAGCCTTCCCCAGTCTTCTTGTTGAATAGGTTTGTTTCACAGTCCAGGGAACTCTGTGAAAACATCTTTCTCTGCTTTGCTTTTTATATTTTACAGAACAGATGTTACAGACTGCATGAGATTTCCCACCACCACCACCCCCCCACCCCCGATATATGTAGCTTTCTCGATTGGGATTTAGATATGTGTTAAATGCAGAGTTATGGCAGGGTTTTTATGGGAAATACCTTTAATTGAGTATAGGATATGGAAATTTGAATTGGTGTTTAAAGTTATAGCTGAGCAATAGCCAGTATGACAAACACACAAAAAGTATGCTTGTTAGTTTTGTAAGCTGAATGTTTTAGAGGTGTACATACAGTTGAATAATGTTTTATTCAATGTTTTAAGCCTGTTGCAGTAGTTGGTTGTGGCTTCTGTCTTCTTAAGAAGTATTCTGAAAATCCTTGATAGAATTGTTACTTAGTTGGTTAAGTACTTGACACGTTTTCTAGGCAAATTGTTGTTCTTTCTGTGACATTAACTTCAAGCTGAATGAAGCTGATCAAGGAGTGTTTAGGACAGTAAGTGGACTTAACAATTCTATTCTAAAAAAATTAACTCTTTTTTTTTAAATTGTGTTTTCGTAGTGTTACTTCCTTACTTTAGGCTTTAATCATGTGTGATAAGAGTCACTTCTATAGAGGCAGTTTCTGTGTGTAAATACTTGATAATCAAAAGTTGTGGTTTTTTTTTTTTTCCTGAATCTGCCCTCATGGTTCTACAGGAAGTAGATAAGAAAAACACACACCTGAACAGATGCCACTGATAAATTCTACAGTTCTAAAGCTTCAAAAGACCTACATAAAATTATTAAATACTTGGCTTTATCTATGGTTTTACTCGAAGCTGACATTCAGTAATGTGGTAGCAGGACTATGTGTGTCCTTTTTTAATCTATATATTTGTTCAGTAACCTTAGTGTCTGTAAAACATTCAGCATTCTCCTTTTATCCTTCAGTTAGGGCAAAAATAAAAATGCTTTAAATTGAAAGGTAAACTTGTACCATGCTCTTGCAAAGAGCAAACTACTGGAATTGTCACCAAAATTAATGGGGGTTGCTCAGAGACTTCCTGATGTAGCCTCATGCTAATACAAAAACAAATTCTTTTTTTTTTATTTACTTAGTGATACCAAAATACACTTGAGTTGACAGTATGCACATTTCTGCTGCTATTAGCTTCGAATGATTACAGTGAAAGAGACTTCAGGCAAAGGGTCACCATCAACGATGAAGCCATGTGGTAGACTTGCAGTTCATGTATGGGGGCAAATACAGAGAGGGACTTCAGGATTTTGTCTTTGGTTTTGTATGCTATTGGAAACTTACCATATAGCCTAATGAATGCAATGCATACTTCTTACCAGTCTCTTGCTACATACTGTTGTTCATGCCTAGTAGTAAATTTTATTTTAGTTATTTACTCTAGCAAGCCTCACAGACTTCGTTGTCAGTCATTCATGTCTATGCAAGAGTGCAAGTGAAAGATCAACAGAAGCAATGCAAGTTTTTTCTCTGCCTCACCACACAGCTTTAGCCACAACCTTAGAATTACAGTAGGGTTCTGTCTATAGAGTAATTGTGTTGTAATGTAGGTGTTACTGAGCTTCATGCTTTTTTTAGACTGGATACCTTTAGGGAGAAGACAACCCATATACAACAATGATGCTCTCTAAAATACGAAAGACAGTAAGGACAAAACTACAGCTTGACTATAGAATCCGGGTAAATCAGACAGCAAAAGTTGTTCTGTCATAATATGGCTATCAAGTCACGATGCTTTAGGCTGTAAACTAACTAAATCGGCAGTAAGTTTGTAATATTGAACTCCTGGAGGAAAGTAGGTTGTGTCCTCCAGCAGGCAGGAAGAGACATAATGCTATCAAGTTTGTCTATCTGGATATAGCCACAGGACTTTAATACATCACAGGATGATAAACCCCACAAGATTGTAATGTGAGCTGTTAGTTGTCCTGGTTGTTTTGTTTAATGATTTATGTGCCTGCATTGGCCTAAATGATGGGTGCTATGGGTATAAATCACTTGGCAACCTGTGTTGTACGGTAAGTTCTACTCAGATACCCGGCAGATCAAGTTGGTGCTATTCCTTCTTAACTTGTCATATACTAATAAAAAAGATGAGTTTCTGAAAGTTTGTTTTCGGTTTGTGCATGTAAACAGTATAGAAATTTTCAATGAGAGGTGTGTTCTAGAATAGCAGCTGAAATTAAGGCAATGTGGTTGCTTCAGAGGAGCTTAACCAGCTCTTAGGAATCTAAAGTATTTGTCTCAACCAGCCAAGAAGTTCTTGACAGTGTTTTGCTGGGAAAGATTGAGTCTTGAGAACTGCAGCACTTTACAGCAACATGCCGTGGTTGACACAAACAGTTGGTTCTTCAGGTCCGTGCTGGAATCTACTCCAGAAGATGTGTATCTGGTAACTTGACTGGGCAGTCACCTGGGAGAGAGGTGTCAGGCGTAATGTCTCCCTCTCAGTGTGGCACAGCAGGCACTTCAGCTTAAGTCTCCCATGTCCTAATACAAAAAGGAAAGTTGGGGGTTTTTGTTTTGGAACCACTTTCTCATCATTTAATAGCCTTGTTCTCCATTATTTACACCTTGATAGGCCCAAGTCCTGCTTCTGAAGTAGCAACACATTTGTGCTGTTTACAGACTTAAAACGGCAAGAAAATCACAGCACTGTTTGTGGCCTGGAAGTGTCTGTCAGTACTGACTCCCTAGTTAGCCATGGCATTGCACAACTGGAAGGAGCTACAGCACCGTTTGCCTCGATGATAGAACAGAGAAAGTAAGTCTGTCCAAGGCAGCAAGCAAGACTGACTTTTTAAATTGGATGAAGATGCTGAATTTAGGGGAGAAAGGAGTGGGGGGAGGAAGCAAGGAAGCACAAGCCAATTGTAAGAATATTACTCATAAGCCATATTATTACCTGACATGGTAGGGTCTTCATGATTGACATCTTTCCTCTTCAAGGTCTTATGTTTTGTCTGCTTCACCTCTTGTAGTACTTATAACATCTGGTTTCTACTCTGCTGTCTCTGGCTTACTGTGTTGGGTCAGTCCTGTAATATAAATCTTTGAAGTTCGAGATCAGTTTTCTTGATTTATTGTTCAGGTTCGAATTGAACATAATGGATCTAAAATTTAAGGCCTCCTCTAGTGGGAAGAAAATCACCAAACCAGTCTCTTTCACTGCATTGCTGAATGTTTTAAAGGTGTTGAAATAGAAGATAGTAAATCATATCAAATGTATTGTGGGACTTTCTCTCCTAATTAAATTCATGATGTAGGGAGATTCCTTAAGGCTGTGGACTGTACGATATTTGAACTTTGGAAGGATGGAAGTAGTGAAGTATGTTGATGGTGCAAGATGCTGTCACGCTCTAAATCTCAGAAGAACCTCGTTATTAGATAGTGCTGTTGACACTGTGACACTTCTGGGAGGTCTGAAGGTTCCTGCGGCCACAAAGGCACAGAGCTTTTCTCCTCCCAGTAACTTCGCTGCAAGCTTTTAAAGTCTGTTAGTGAGTGTCCTATAACAATATTAAGCTCAAGCGCTCCTGTGGGCACACTGTGTGGTATCTTCGTATTAATTGTTGTTGTTATTGTTTGGACTTTTCTGAAACCCCTTAAGGGAGTACCAGTCTGTAAAAGAAAAAAAGTTACTAAGCATCCTTCATTAATACTAAGCATGTGTTCTAACTCCCTCTGGTCCTGCCCACTCCCATCCAGCATTTTTCAGTTTTTACATCTCTTAAGGTTTATGTCAAGTCAGTAAAACCCATTTCTCCTTTTAAAATCTGTCTTTCACCACTGGGTTACAGAAGTTATAAAGGATTCTCCCTGTTCAGTGGGGAAGGCAAGGAGGGCTACTGAGACTGAATCTATGCAGAATTTCACCTTTCTATGACTCTGAACCAGGTGTTTATTTCACCAGTTCTGACAACACAGATTACTCTGCGTGCTCCTCACCTTACCTGCAGAGTGCCGCCTAGCCTGAGGTCACACATCTTCAAACCTGTAACTTGGACCTCTGCCATGTTCAGAGCTGGCAGGCTCCTTCCAAAAGTTTTGAAACAAACCAGACCAAATCCTGAAGGACTACAAGTGTATACCTTCCTTCCCACCCGTGTCTGTCCACAAAGAACAGGCAAAAATGGGGCATGGCCTTTTCAGAGGGCGTTACCTAATTGTCCCATTATTCAGCACAATTGATCATAAATGCTATATAAATGTTGCCTTGACTTCCAGAGAAAACAAAAGCTTGAACTAATATTTCAAATAGTCTTGGGCTTACTTTCTTACCACCTTGGATGCTTAACTTTGAAACCTAATAGCAGAATAAAACGTTTTATTCTTTTAATGCTGCTTCTGTTAGCAGAAACAATCAGCCAACATTCTTACTCAGCAATTCCAAATTATGCCTCTTTACTCCTGTAATCTCTTATCTCTGGCTTGCCAGAAACATAGCTTCTCTTCGGTTTTCTACAATTCTGTTTTGTATAGTCTAGTGAAAATATAAGAAACACATAAGATACTTAGTTTTGCCTTATATGAGATGTAGAGACACTATTTAAGAGAAGATTCTGAGTAACTTGGAGAGCCACAGAAACTTCGAGTTGTGAAAGTTAATGTCCAGTTTATTGTGATTACTACTAACGTTCCTTTCAATTACCACGACACCTGGAATTAGGTAGAGTCTGCTGTGAATCTTCATGGTTATAGTGAAGTAGACGGTAAGTTTGAGGAATAGATAGCAATAGAGATGAGGTAAACAATAGCAGACCTATATGGCCTGTTGAGGTTATACGGTTCCTTAAACTTTGTGTCTGGCACTACAGTTGATTTCATTAACCATTCTCACTACGAACAGCTGCAGAACTGGGCTGAATTAAATTAAGAACATAATTCTCTTAAACCCCTGGAGAAAATTTAATTAAAATTGAAATTTGAAAATTATTAAAAACATGGGTCAGAAGACAAAGAAAACTAGAGGGACTTAAGCCAGTGCAGGAGAAGGAAAGTGTGACCTGGTGGTACCACTTATGATGTTCCCATTCTCCTAAATAAATGATGTGCACATAATACTTGATGAGGCAAAAAACATTGTGGCTTCTGTTTCACCCATGCTAAAAGAGTGAGCAAGCACTAAGTGTTAGTTCTATGACTTTTCTTTCCCAGCTATTAACAAGGACTCATTTGGACTCATTTGATTTTTGTGGACAATTCTTCTAAAAAGCTTGATTATTATTTTTTTTTAAGTTAAGCCTAAAAGGAGCAGAATTTCATAAGTCTGACATACTCATATTGGTCCCCATCTGCTAATATCACTTGCTGTTCCATCAAGATGGATATATTTATGCCCTGAAGTATACAAAGAAGTCTTAAGAACATTGATCTTGGGAAGTGAGTGAAGGTGATACAAAACCAAGCACATCTTCTGTGTTCTGCTGTTGTAGAATTTCTGTTCTTATGGACTTTTCTGTCAGTTTTGTTACTAATATGCTCTGTCACTGGGGAAAGTGGAAAATGGGAGTAACATGTACTTCCAGTCAATTTAGCAACAGGTTGGGTTTTTCCTCTTGCTTTAATTTACACTTAAACGCTAAGAAGTGTACCTGTCCTGGTACTTACACAGATGGCATAATTCAATATCTGTGGCATAATTCAAAACTAAAGGTGCAGAAAAGGAGAGATAAGGTATGTGCTTTATTTCTGTAATGTTTAGCAGAACTTTTGTTGTTCACCTTTGAATTGCAACTTCTCTATCACTGAATAATCTGTGTCTAAATTAAACGCTATGTATCAATAAAGCAGTGTTGTTTGCTTGGATTTGAATACTTGCAGAATGGAGACTATATTCTCTTGTTCCTGCTCTAATCTGAAGGCCTGTATAAGTAAAGAGAATGATTTGCCAAAGGGGAAGAAGCAAATGAAGGGAAACTGTCTCCTTTTCTCACCAAGACATTTATTACTCTGGTGTTGAGAAGCTACAGTAAACTCAACTGACATAATGTACCCAAAGTTTAGTGGTCTTTGTATTTTAAAAAAGTGAATATAGGTCAAGTGTGCTTTCTAAACATCTTCAAACACAAAGAGAGGAGGTGGAAAAGGACCTCACACGCGGGCACCGAAGGGTACTTCATGATCTTGCTCTTTGGTCCTATTTTTCACAAGTACCTAGCATCCCCAGCTGAGGTTGAGCCTGGCAAATATAGGCACTTACAGTGCTCCCCTCATCTTCCCCCACCTCAGTCTAATTATCCTATAAACAAAGATGGCAAAAGAAAATGGAAGTAAAGAGATCATAGCTTTTTGCCCAGAGCCACACAATAGGTCTGTGGCTGAGCAAGGAAGAAAATGCAGGTCTCTTGTATCTCAGGATATTTCTTCTTCTATAGGACTGTGCCGCTGCTTAGTATCGAGCGCTATCAGGATGAGGGCCCAAAATGGATGAATACTTTACTTGTCAAAATGAGATGATAAATAGGTGTTTCTGGGCTTGCTGTTTTAACATGCAATAAACTTTTAGAATGTCTTCACATTACTCACGCTACAGCATAGACAAAAGGCATGATGTACGTTGTTCTTTCTTAACCTTGCTGTTAGCACAAAAGCTGAGAATTCTTGAGTTTTGGACAAGCAAATGTATTTTACAATTAAAAAAGTTTAAAAACACTAGAAACTGCCTCAATTCTGTGGAAGAGAAGTGTAGGAAAAGCACTTTCGTAGCATGACTAATGAAAGACAAACTCCCTTCTGAATGTTGAAGGGATAGAACTCAAAAAAAGAAATGTTAAATTCATACAATAATTTAGGGGATAGCAATAAAACCCTGAAGTTAGGACAGTGATAATATATTACATGAAAGGGGAGGTACCTTGCTGTCTGAATTCTTTTGCTTGCTTTCATTTCCCAGCAAATAAATAACATCTGTGCCCCTTAGCTTATGCCATCCTAATGGCCTACAGGGAGGTAGAAAAAGCACCACCTAAAGAAAATGAGAAGGATGATTATGCTTTTGCGGTCCCGGCCTTTCCTGTTTCTCTTCTCTCTGCTCATCTTGTCTCTCGTGCTGTCAAGAATAAAGAATGGTGTTTGGTTTTAGCTGTCTCCAAGGCAATTTTGTAATAGGATGAGTTTTGTTTCCTCACTTCAAAACTTCCCATGGATAGCTTCAAATATAGTTGGATGCTCTGTTTTTTCCTAAGCTCCTGTTGGCGCCTGAGATCAGGCAGCAGCGGTTCACTGTCACGGATTTTGGTAGTATTGCAGGTGGCAGTATTGTAACTGAATGCTGCTTCCTTTAAAATCACTCTTGATGGCTTACCAGAGTCTAACTCCAAGGAACTTTGTCAGCGGTTCTTACGTGTTTTTCACTTATGTGAGTCTTAAAAATGTACTTTGCTGTAATGGGTAGGAAGCTTAGTAACTTGTTTTTACGTGTATGATGGCTTAGTTGTTAATATGGTATGCATAAAACTGTATAATTAATGCTTTAAAAATAAACTCTAGCCTGGCTTATATTGTGAAATCTTTTATACAGCCACAGCTTCAGGAACATGTGGGAAATGAAGCACCTTAAAAGTGCACCACTGGGTTGGTTTTTTTAAGTTGTAAGTAGGTTGCTGAATCTCAGAAAAGAAATGCATGTGTTCTATTTAGTATCTATCTTTAGTACAGCTATTCAGAGTTAAAAATCTTCTATTGTTGCATTTCACTAAGATTTGAAGCCATGAGGTGATGGTTTTTATAATCTTTAATGAAATTGCAAGGATAGTCTTCCATTGTATGAAGGGAGGGTTAGGCTTCCGCCTCCTGTGCCATGTCAGTGGGAGTTTGGTGCCCTTTGGGATCTCTCCTGCAGTGCTTCTGACATTTTGCAGTGACGCTTCTGTAGCAGTAGGTAGATACAACTTCAAAAAAAAAAAAAAAAAATCAGTCTGAGTTTGGGAGGATTGGTCTCTCTGTAGTCAAATGAGTGTTCAGGTTTTATCTGACTGAAATTAAAGACCAGAGCGCCAGATGCAAGATGTGTATGGGCTCTGCTGCTTACAAAAATGAGTGGAAACTCTCCTTAACTTCAGTGGGTATTGATTGGATCAGGTAATTTGTGAAGTGATCCTTGGTATTTAAAGTCCTAGAAGAAACCTTCATCACTGTTAATGAAAAGTCAGATATGTTTTTGTGCTATATTTATTTACTGTAAGGTAGTCTGTCTGGCCCAGTATGTCTCTGAAGCATTCATTCAGCATCTTGGTTTGGGGAAGGCTGGTAACTTGGCTTCTTGTGTTGTTAATATGGTACTGCTCTACAGTTTCTGAAGAGAAGGAGAGTCCGGCTGGTGAACCAGCTGTTGAATTTGGGTAAATTGCTGCAGACCACCTTGTAGCAGCTGCTGTCAACAACTGCTAAGTCTGATAGAAATGCACTTAAACAGGAAACAGAATAAACTGGCCTTTTCCTGGAGTTCTCTGAACTCTTCATTCAGTTCTGCGTTAATCCTCAAAACCAAACAGACTTCACAACTGTTGCTTCAGCTTGCAAAGCAAAGTTAATTGTATGGAAAACTCTCTTAACAATAGAAACAAAATTATTGTAAGAAGTTGAGCTGTTGCCAGGTAATTTGACTATGGATCTAGACTGGTAATTTTTGGTTTCTTAGGCATTTTTTAAAAAATGCTTCAAAGATGCCACCTTCAGAAACATTTAGTGCAGGGCTAACATACTGTGCTCAAGTCAGGGGGTTGTACGCCTCTGTGGAAGCAGCATTAAGTTAATGTTGAAGAACTCTGAAAGCTTTGTACTCTAGTATCTTTTTCTATGTACTTGTCTATGAAATTCTCATGGTAAGTATGTATACACCTGCACAGGTGGTCAAATGTGGGGTTTATACTGTTGCAGTGTCTGTAATACCCTGACGAAGATTTCTCGTGTTGCTTGTGTGATAGGAAGATGTGGAGCTCACTCCTTGATTTCAAACACTTACTGGATTAATCTAGTCAGGGCTGTGGAGATGTAGTCAAGGTCTTGCTCATCTGGGTGGTGGTTTTGGGTGGGCTTCACCCCAGGACAAGCATACTAGAAATCATATTGTGAGTTCCTACTGTCTGACTTTGTTTACAGATTGTCTTTTAACATTGTTGAAGACTTGTGGGTTTTTTCTCCCTTATTCTTCTGGAGTGTCTGTTCTAGATTTGCTTTAGACTTAACCTTTTTTTTAAAATTTTGGCTTTCGGTGTAAGTGATCACAGTAACGAAACTTGCTTGGATGTCCCAAGTAGAACTTTTGTTTTGAACTTTGGGTCGGGGTGATGGGCTGCTGTGCTCCCTGCCGTTTTGTTGTGGTGGTAGTGAAAAGTGCAGTTCCAGAGACCGTTCTCCAAGAACTGTGTTTTACTTTACTAGTATTCCTATGCTTTTTTAATCACTTTCTTATTGACATGTACTGCCTGAGACTACAATATGAATTTCAGGTCCTAAGTCGACTTCTGCGCTAGCGCCATTCAACTCAGTTGCTACTCTGGCTTTTTTGGTAATCTATTTGTTAGACACAAAGCTTGTGGGGTGAGAAGGGGGGAAGGAACTGTATCCTGTGAGGTACAATACAATTTGTAGTGCCACTTATCTGGGAAATTCTTTGTGACTATACTTCTGGCTCTGGTACTCATGAGTAGTAGTGTTCTGAGCTTAAGGCATAAAAACCCCTATGGAATCCTCCCCCATCAAGCAATCTCTTCTGTCCTGTCTTTTCTCCCTTTTGATCGATCATCTGATTGTCCGTTTCTGTCATAAAAGGTAATTCTTCTGTAATTCAGATGTTACTGTTCTGACCTGCAGATTCTTGGAGTGTTGTATTTTCTCATGCTGCATTTTTATGATTAATGTTCATCCCCTGCAGTCACGTTGGTATAAAGCCTCAGTGAAGTATTTTGGCTTCAAGAGCAATCTGTGTTGACGAAGCAGCAGTTTTGCTGGTTTGGTAAACCTGCTACAGCCTAAGTCTTCCGATAAACATGCATTATGTTTCTATGTCAGAGGTAATATTTCTAAGAATCTTACTTAGGGATGGGAGAAATCTGTAGATTAGGTTGAAGTGGCAACACAAATTATAGCTGTTACCAAACATGGAGTACTAATACTTGTATGTCAAGCAGAAGTTACTTGGGTTTGGTTTCTTTTCTCCCAGCCTCCTGACTGAAACAACCTCAGCTTATCATTTTGCAGGTATTGTAGGTGTGACTGTCCTACTTTGAGATATTTTTAAAACTTCTCTCTAGCCTTGTTACTCTGGCTACTCAGGTTTTCAGTCCTGATACTGAGAAAACCTGGTAACTGGCAATGATGGATAGCATCTGCCATTTTGGCCTAATGCTTTTGCCAATGTTGATGTACTTGGATTGTATCCATGAGCAAAACTGCTTTTGATGATCTCTGGAGGTATTTTGCAATAGTTTCTGTTTTGAAGAGCTAATGCAGAATGCGTAGTTTCTCAAGTCAAGTCAGCTGAAAACTCAAAAGTTATATGGAAGCTTAGCAAAAGTAGTTTCCTGTTACCACCAATATTCTGATGCTAAAACTGTTTCTTTTTTGTTTGTGTTTACATAGAAACTATGTGAGGGAATTCTAAACATCCTTGAAAAAGACACAAAAACTTCATGTCAAGTTGCCTGCCTGGAGGCCCTCCGGATTCTCTCCAGGGACAAGAAGGTTTTAGTGCCTGTAACCACGAAGAGGAACATGCAGATCCTTATGAGGCTAGCAAAGCTGGACACTGAGGAAGATCCTTTGGAGAGAGTATCTGAATTTCCTGTTATAGTAGAAGCTTTAAAATGCCTCTGTAACATTATTTTTAATAGTGCTGTTGCACAGAAGCTCAGTTTGGAACTGAATCTTGCGGCTATGCTCTGCAATCTTCTGGAAAAATGCAAGGACCAACAGTTTGTTGGTGACATTAAATGCTTTGATTTGCGTCTGCTCTTCCTCTTGTCACTTCTGCACACAGATATCAGATCGCAGTTGCGTCAGGAACTACAAGGGGTGCAAGTTTTGACTCAGGCTTTGGAAAGTTCCCTGAGTGTAAGGTGGACAGAAGAATATAAAGCAGCAGAAGATCGTGACAGGCCTCCTTTATCTTTGCAAGAGACAGATTGTGCCATTGAGGCACTAAAGGCTCTTTTTAATGTAACGCTTGACAGCTGGAATGTCCACAGCAAGGTAAGGTTTAGTTGAAGTGGTTTTAAAATTGGTTTTGTTTAGCCTGCAAGAGCCAGAACCAGCAGGTAGATACATAAGAGGCAGCTGTTGCCCAAGGCCCAAAGCAAGGATTTTACTTCTTCATTTTTGCTACTGTAATTTTGATGGAATATGATTGCATTTTTCAAAATAGCAGCTAAGGTAGTTCGAGATTTTGCATCATAATTTCTCTATATGCTAAATCAGTCTGAGAAAATTGGTCTGTCTGAATTCTGCTTGTGTCATGTATTGATGATCTTGGGCTTTCAAGAGGTGTTGAGTCTTTAATGCTCATTGCTTTGAATACCAAAATAACTTTTTCGTTCTTGTTACTACTTAGGCAAAAAAATCTAATCAATTCATTTTCTGTGTAATGAGGGAATAGCTCGGATTATATAATGCAGATTAAAACTGTATGTTTTCAGATTAAAAATGCCAAGACAACCATTTCCTAAAAATCTGAGATTTGTAAAAGAAAATAAATGCTGTTCACTAATAATTAGCTGGCTTCTAATATTAATGTGTCGGATGGCTACATCTCTGGAGACTGTGGACTATGGCAATAGGGTAATAATTAGAGCTGAATAGTCTCCCTAGTTTTCTTCTGTTTTTCTGAGCATAATGACAAGCACTTCAACTGTAATTTTTAACAAATAAGTCTGAAGAAAGAGTGGTACTGGTTTTAATATCTTACTCTCCCATCCTCCCAACCCCAGGTTTGGACTTAAACATTACCTCTGAAGATGAAGTCAAGTACAAGAACCAAACGTACTTTCATTGTTATGTCTTATGAATAAGATTTATCTTGGGGTTTTTTTTTTCATTACATCATCAGATCTACTTTTTTTTTTTCTTCCTATGTGTTGCATCCCTAAATTTATAAAAAGAAAATATAAGATAACTTTTTTGTTGAATAACCTAAGTGTGCTACTGTAATAGAATTAAATAGAGGATCTTTTCTTTTAGTTCAGATCATATTGTCTCTAAAACAGTGTTAACTTGTGACTGGGCATTGTAAGTATGCAGTTTATAAAGCTAAGTAGAAGTTTACAGTAGTTGATAAATAATTGTTCTCTTTAGTGCATTGGACTAAATAGCAAATATGATATTAATTATAACATTAAGGAATATAAAACTTGAGGAAAGTATGAAGCTTGTTCTTTAATGTCTCAAGGATACTCTGAATAAGAAATCTTGACATTTAAGGTTGAATGAGGGGAAAAAATCAGAAAAGCTAATACTTAACTTACAAGGAAACGTGAAGAAAGTGAGGGGCTTTCCTCTTGTTTATATACCTGACTTCATCCTTTATTAAAAATATCTTTAACTTTGTCAGAAAAAGTTCTTTGTACAGACAAGTGATTGTTGTGGAGGTAGGAACTTGAGTAGAGAAACTGGATTCAAAGTCAAGTACGTAACACAGCTATGTGAATGTTTGCTACTTCAGAGTTTGAGAACTATCATCTTTGCAATTAAGTACTTCTGTGTGGAGGACATAATGTCAGGTGTTAAGCTGGAAAATGAAGCTGTATTACATGTTCACCTCTTGAGAAGTAAGCTCTTGAAATCTGGATCTTGAAGTTGGTGTGCTCTTACACAATACTGGGAATCTTGAGGAATTAAAAGCCCAGTTTACTGCAGAAAAGCAGGTGGGAGTTGGCACACAGTTGTGGCGTGACCTGATGGGGTTTCATTTGGCTGCTGTCTGTGGAATGAGGGAGGTTTCATCCCACAGAACTTTTCATTCCTGAAGAGCCCAAGCACACGGCTGTCAGGAGAATTTTCTTCAGATCAGAAGATTTTGTAGTGTTAGTACCTTTCTATTTTTTTTTGTTTTCAATTTGGATGAGAGTTTAAGACATTCTGGGATGGGAGAAGCTTATTTTGTGTGTTGAGATAAAGCTTATATAATAACTCTTCATAAAAGTTCCTAAAAGCAAGCAACCCTTAAATTAAAGAGCTCTTTAGTAGTTGTAAACTGTTACCCAGGTATGTTAGGTGGCATTCTGCTTCGCAAGTATCCCTGTGGAAATATTAATGATCAGTTAGAAGAGTAAACAGCATGTTAATTAACTGGGCTGAAGATGCAGAATTTGAAGAGATTACAAACACTAGGCGGAATGGAAAATAAAAGGAGACCAGAGAGGTTAGGCATGTGGGTAGAAAACTAAATGAGATCCGTCCTAAGGGGAAGAGAACCATTTGATACACCAGTATTTAATGACTGGAGATGGTTTCAAAGTAGCAAAGCCAGACAAGAGCTGCAGGTGGTAGGGTTGGCAGATTTGGATGCTGATGTTACAAAAGATACATTGGGGCGCTTTGTGCTAGGTCAAACACACGAGAACATATGATGGATGCCAAGAAGAGCTAATGAAAAAGGACCAGGACAATGACACACACAGTTAAATGATTGCAATTACTGGTGTACTTTTGTGTGGCTGCTGTCTGGTGGGAGATCAGAAGGGGGAGTTGCTTGGAGAG
The DNA here is from genome assembly GCF_000708025.1 of Charadrius vociferus. Lineage (NCBI taxonomy): Eukaryota > Metazoa > Chordata > Aves > Charadriiformes > Charadriidae > Charadrius > Charadrius vociferus. The sequence goes on from NW_009647740.1 coordinate 212,075, forward strand.
AGCAAAAGTAGGGCAAATAAGGTTGCTGAGAGTAGAGAAGTTATTAAGGAAATGGTGAAAAGGTATCAAGGGAACAGAAGCAAACGAATTAGGAAAGGAAACAGACTTGATGGGGGAATGAAACTGTTGGCAGCAAAAAGTCTGAACGAGGAGGCGGCAAACGAAATGAAGAACATATGTAATATAAATGGATGAAGAGGCGGCCGGCTGTAAATACAGGAAGGAAGATAGTAGTGTTATATTAGGAATAGTGGTATGGAATTGAGCAAATGCTTGTAATGGGGTTTTCTGGTAGTGGAGGCTCATTTGACGGGGGAAAAAAGTCCCCAATGCCTTTTAGAAGGCCAGCATATGGCAGCTACGTTGCATTAAGCAATTAGTGAACTCTAAAGTACAGTCCTTTTATTGCTAGGGATGGGTGTTATGATCTAATAGGTATTTTCCATCTTTAATTTTTATTATTCTAGTGACCTGAAACCCCCACTTGCAATCTTCAAAATGAAAAAATATCTTCATAATTTATATTTATATAGAATGAATCTCATCAATTTCGTTACATGGCTGCCATCCTTCGACACTGCTTATTAACCACGGGCCCTACTGAAGACAAAACTGAAGAGTTGCACAGGTCAGTAGAATTTCAGAACCAATCCATTTTAAAAGGCTATTATTTATCTTTTTAAAAATAGAAAAAAATTACTTTAACTAAAACCTAAAGTGGGAATCTGAGAAGCAATAAAAACTGTAGTTTTGATTAAAACATTATGAAGCTTTTTGATGAAAACTGTTTGCCTGAAATATTGTTTAAACATGTCCACTATTCCAGAGAAAAAGTGACTGGTGAGGTGGTTATTTTTAATCAATAACAGTGAAGCTGACCTTTTTGAAATCTGTTTTCTTGTGTAACTGAGGATGAAAATATATAGAAGTTCTAGAGGTAGTGCAAATTACAGTGGAATGCAATTTTTATTGTTTTGCACAGAAGCTGATGCAAAACCTGCATCTGGAGATTTTTGTATGTAACTTTTGCGATTCTGATGGATTGGGATGGCAGTAACAAGTTGATATTTTGTCTCCAGTGGTTCTAGGCTACTTTATTAAAAGTACAAATATCAATTCCCTGGTAAGACTATTTTGCCCCCCCCCCTTTTTTTTTTTCAAAGACAAGTCAATCATCTTGCACTTTTAGGTGTGCTGGGTTTTTTTTCTTCTTCAGTCCTGCCCCCAGCTGTTCATTATGTATTTGCAGCCAATAATTCAATCAAAATTCAGTGTATTTTTACTGAGGTGGTAGTTCTCTGTTCAGTGTTACTAGTTTTTTTCCATGACATCCTTATTTTTATCCAAGTAAGTCAGCTGTTCACAGGGCCCAACAGTACGGTAGCCTCAAATGCTATCCCACGTTCTCTCTCAGCAATGAAAGTTAGTGTTGCTATTTTCTTCATCTGAGATGTCTGTATATCTAAGGGTAGGATCGTTTGAAGATCATCTTCTGAACCAGCAGTCTCAAGGAAGGATATAGCTTTTAACACCCAGCAGACTTGAAAGTGTTAAATTAACTTAATGAAAATCTTGGAAATCTCTTAGAGATCAGCAGTCTTAGTAGGTCAACACTAAAATCCTACATCAGAGCCGTTCTCAGTTGGCGCAGACTTGTTTGGAATAATTTAGGATACCACTGCAGTAGTTGCCATGACTGAAGTTAATGCTGAGTGTGTCCTAAAAGACAGTTGGTATTTTCTCTTTGCTGCTGCTTACGGTGGGTGTTTTCCACTCTCATCCTCCTTTGAGGAAGGGACTGGTGAGAATAAGTTTCCTATTGCTGGGAAAATTGAACAGATTTGGATAAATTCAACAACTACAAGAAGACAGAGATCAGCCTGTAGCATTTAAGCTTGTACACATTGAACAAGACTGCCTGATATCTGGTGAATTATTATACAGCTGATGCTCTTCCTGTGAAAACATGGTCTGTTCCCTTGTCTGGGAATCTGACTAGTCTAATCACCCTGTAAAATATATTGCCCTGTAAAATGTAATTATCTTGTGCTATTGCGAAAGGATGCATGTTTTGCAGGTCTTTCTGGTTTTAGGTTTTGCAAACCCTTGCAGATGACATCCAAAAAGGGCTTTACATATAGAAGTAGGCAGCAGTGGAGAATGTGTAGTATTGGTGTGATTTCTGTCCGTGCTTTTTTCAGTTAAGATGAACATTATGTGTAGAGATGCTGCCCACGTGGACCTTATGGACACACCAAGTCAAGGCAAGGATTCTCCCTAATTCTGAGAGGGGGAAGCAGAAAAGAAATGAGGATGGTTAGCACTGCCTCGTGTCACTGCAGTTGTTTCCCCTTCTCCATCAGACTCAGTATAGCACTGCTTCAGTCTTTCTGTTATGCTGGGAAAGCAACTTTCTCCCTCTGTTAGCTAACTGTAGCAAGTTTGTTTAGCTCAAGTTGATAGAAGAAAGAATGCAAGTGTAGTATTGCTGCATGTAGTATTCGATCTTGATTCATGTCGTATTCAGGGGTTTTTTAACATGCTAGAAGAGCACTGCACAGGTTTTGACTTTTGTGATTCAAGTATTTCAGCCAGTTTGCAGAGCCTGAGTTTTGTCTTTGAATGCTACAGGATGCAATAAAAGCTGAATAATTTAATACGCTTTTCAACCAAGACTAGTCATCATAAAGCAACTCTGGAATAGAAAAAGTATAGTCAGAACTAACGCCCCTGCAAATCCTCAGAAGGATCAGGGGCCTGGATCAAAGGGCCCCACTTCAGTCCCCTGGTGTATTTGCTCAAGCAAATCTTTCATTCCTGATAGGAGCTTCAATAATGAATGAGTAAAGTTGTGTTAGCAGTCTATAGCTAACATAGCATAGCTAAAAAAATTAGGCTGTGTTGTCTTTTGGGCTGTTCAGTATGCTGGACTCTGACTGTGCAATCTCTATTGCTAGAGATGAGGTGTGAGTCAGAGAGCAGAGCGCAACTTCTCACTCTGCATTCCACCTGGAGCCTATCAGTAAGGCAATTATGAAAATAACATTAAAAATGGAATAAAATGTAAGCAGTCCTGAATGCAGGATAAACTTTACCAAGCATCAGGGAGGCATAAGTATATTTCTTAGAACTGCTGATCACTTACGCTTCTGTAAGTTTGTAAATCTGCAGCATGTTAAGATGCTTAAATGAAGGGTTTGGGCAGCCTGTTAAAGCACATTGTATGAATGAATGCTTGTGCTCTGAATGTTTAAGTTGAGGATTTATTTTATGCAATTATCAGGTATTGGATACGTGCCCTGAGCTGTGATGTACTGATTGTCAGTGTGACTCTATTTCTAATAAATAAGCAGAAGTTACCTATAAAAATATCTCAACTAATTTAGTACCTGGTATTGTTGTCATTATTGTGGTTCTGTTGTGTCATTACTTAACGTTTGAATATGAACAGCTTAAAGCACCACATATTAGAGTGAGTGCCATTTTTGCCCACTAACAAGGTTTTAATCAAGGCATTCAGCAGCTCTAAATAGGCCTTTGCTTCTGAATTTGCATATCAGGAGGGGGCTGGGAGCATGAGTGGGTGGATGTCATGTCCCAGTGATTAATGATCTCTAGGAAGCCGAAAAGGGGAGAGTAATATACGCAGTATTTCTACCCCCTGGAGTAGGAATGCAAACACTATTGTGCAGATCTGTGCATAGTCACTGACTTCCTGGTAGCTGGAGAATTTCATACACTCCTCTACCACAAATAAAACTGTCAGTAGAGTGACAAAGATCAGAAAGCCGGGCTTCATTTATTGAAAAGAATAGCTCAGACACAGTGATCCAGAAAATTAATTTTGTAGGTGTTTGGGAACTTGGTTGTTTAATAAGAAACTGGTAAAAAGAGAACTTTTGATGAAAGGCCTGAAGCCACCAAATATTTGTTGAATTTCAGTCTGGTTTGTTTCTGACTATTCCTGAATTATCGGAGAGGAATAACTTCCATGATATAAAAGACATATCTTAAACAGGAATTAGAAACAAAACAAAGAGAATAAGCTTTCTGAAAGGTAGAAGTTATCTGAATTTCAATTGCTAACAGAGCAAAAGGGAGATGGCACAATGTGGAACAGCCACCAAGTCTGATCAGACCAAAACTAGTGTATTTGTTAGAAAACCTCGTACATTTGCTTGCCGTGATTTGCTTTTTGTTGTACTAAACCTTTGTTAGAATTGTATTAATAACATAAAAACCGAGGGCAGCTTCTGAGTAAATATTATTCAAAGTGTTAAATGGAGTTCATAGAATCATGGAATGGTTTAGGTTGGAAGGGACCTTAAAGATCATCTAGTTCCACTCCCCTGCCATGGGCAGGGACACCTCCCACTAGACCAGGTTGGTGTTTGAAAAGTTTTCGCTATTCTTGGAATACTTCACCAATCCTTAAAACATCAGTGCTCATAGTTTCGTTGATAGCTTTGAGGTCTGCACATGTAAGCCTGGATAGTTCTGTAGTAGTTGCGCATCAGCAAGTAAATAATGACAGAACTCTAATTTCTGCAGCATGTGTGTAATTTAGCCCTGTATTCAGGAACAGTACAAATGCAAGTCGTCTGTATAATGAGAACAGGATAGATCGCAAAATCAAGGGATGTGTACCATAGAAGAGACCCTTGCGAAGTAAGTTCCATCTTACTCAGTTAAAGACGAGGGAAGGGACCCTGTGGTCTAATCACTTAATGGATATTTGGGAAGCACTCCTCTTTGTGCTTTGTAGAATGCAAAGACTGCCACTTACTGAAAGGTAGCGCTTGGTAAATAAACCTGAATCTTTTTTTGATGTGTTAAAAACCTTCTGTATTTCCTATACCCTACAAGCTAAGTGAAAGTGGAAGTATTTCAGAGGACCTGAGAAATTGCCACCACGACCCACTGTTATAGGAGGAGGAAATGTTTTCTATGGTGTACTTTATCACGTTAATGATGGTAATATGGATGTGTTGTAAAATGTTTTAAGTTTCAGGCAGGAAAAAACCCTGGCTGCTGCAAATCAATGTGAGAGTTCCCCCTGCTGTCCTACAAGATAAGCTGCTGTAACACTGCTGGAAGCTGTGCCTCATCTATGGGATAGAATACTGTGGGGGCTGGAAATAATAATGCACTGCTGCTGTATATCTTTTGTCTTTGTTTTTCCTTGTTTGTTCCAAGAGTCAGCACTCGGGCGATAATGCATGCCACCTTCTTTAAAACCCAGAGAGTAGAAAACAAAGCATTGTTTGAGTTGCAGGGCCTCTTTTTGGTTGCAGTTGTACAAACAGTTTATGGTGAGTTGTACTCTGTTTTTAATTCTTTCTTCCAAATGAATAATGAATTTTTAAAATCTGTTTCAGCAATGCAATCAACCTCTTAAGCAATGTTCCCGTTTCTTGTTTGGATGTTCTTATTAATCCATCATCCCAAGAGGAAACAGATATAAAATACAATGGTATGAATATGGGAGCGATTCAAATTTTACTGGATTTCATGGAGAAGAGAATAGACAAGGTATGGACTGTAAAGATTCTCGACAAAAGGGGTCTTCGTCTTTCATTAAAGCAAAAAGTGCACATATGGAAAGTTTCTTACAATCCTTTCAGACAGCATTTAGCAGAAATATGGATGTCCTTGCTTCTAGATTGTGCAACACCTCAAAGTTGAGAACAAACTCCTGTGAATGTCCGAAGCATACTTGCTTGTGTGTGAGAGGATGAACATTTGGCTCTTTATTTATACCTATGTAAAGTTCATGTTTTGGCTGTCATATAGGACTTTAGCGAAGGGCTCATAGGATTTGAAAAGGAAAATTTACTCTTCAAAATGTTTTGTTTGTATTTGGTTTTATTTTAGGGAAGCAGCTATAGAGAAGGTCTGACTCCAGTTCTCAGTTTATTAACTGAATGCTGCCGAACTCATAGGAATATCAGGAAGTTTATCAAAGCTCAGGTAAGTAAAATACTCATCAAAATTTGAATGCTGATGATGAACTTTTTGAGGTTTGTAAGTCAGTGCAAGACACTGATACTTTAAAAGTATGAATGGTTTCATATTAAATTACCCACAAAGTTCTCTGCAGTATTTTCTTATTTTTCTACTTTTTTCAGTCTGACAACTGTCAGCTATAGAAATAATTTTTCAGTCATGTAAATCAATAGATACTATGGCCGAAGCTCCGCAATACGTTTTGTAGAGCTGTTAAGTAATAACATTAGGGGTATTGTAAAGCTGTGTTAACATGGGTCACCATGGATCTTGTGACACAGGGGCAAACAACTCAGTGAGGTTTGTCCCCTTACATCAAAAAAAAAAAATCAGTGCAGTTAATAAAACTTTGCAAAGCTGTATGGTAGCCGGTGAGGCTACAGGTGTTGTGGTGGGTTCTGCTTGAACTTTAGTTTGACCTCAGCCGGCAGGAGTCACTGGAATTGAAACTTGGGTACCAGAGTGTATCAGCTGTTCTGTCAGAGCAAAACTCTGTCCCTGAACAGAGGCACACTTCATCACTTGGTCTCTTAAAAGAGCTGTTTAATACAGTACAGACTGAGTAGGCTTTTTATGGGAAAAAAGATTTCTGTGCCATGGTTAAAGATCTAAAGGATCTCTATGGCTTGGTGGATGGGTGTGGTGTTTTCTCTTGGTTTTGCTGCTTTTTCTGAAGTCAAGTGGAGAGAAGTTAAAAGATGAGCAAGGGAAAGACTGCTGAAACCAGCTGAGAAATCTCCTTTTTCCTAAGCTGCAGTGATTTTCAGGTTGCAACTTAGATGCTGCTCACAGATCAAAACTGCGCCTGAATTAATAAATGGAGTTTATAATGGAAAGGAACACATTTTGCATATATTTTCTGCCTCTTTCATCTATACCAGGAAAGTGTTTTTGAGGGATTTAAGAAACTCGTTCTTGGTGTTTATTGATTTTGTTCACGACAGTTCTCTCCTAGGATACTCTTCTGATCTGTTAAGTAAAAAAAAAAACCAACCAAAACCCAAAACTAAAAACCAAACCAATTGCAGAGCCAAATGTTCAGAAGTTAGAAAATGAAGTTGTCTGCATGTTTTTACGACATCTCAGTGTCTAGATGTCAGGATATAATTGCATGCTGCCTCTTACCACAGGACCACTGCCTCATATAGTGCACAGAAGAGATGGATGCTGCTAACTGCATGACCGGATGTTTGATATTTTGAATTGCCCTCATTGTGAAGTGTTGGCCTTGGGCTTTATTTATTGCGCGCTATTCAAATTCTGATCTGAAGACAGAATGATTAATTTCCTCATGGACTGTCCTATGGCACTCATCACTGTATTAGTACTAGAGTATTCTAAAAACATTAATTCATTCTTACAACACTCTGTGAAATAGCAGTCATGGTACTATCCCCATTGGGGAAAGTAAGCAGGGACAAAGTAAAATGTTTTTGCTAATTGTTTGAATACTTAGTTTGAAAAAGACGGGGTCTGTTTTTTCCAAAGCAGTCAATACTGTAGCATTCATTTGTTTAAGTATCAGTTCCCAGTGAGTCCAGTTTCAGTAGTAATTGTGCGGTAATTTTGCACAGAACATGACATTTTTACATTAGAAGACCGAGAAGACAAAGGACCTGCAATTTCTTATGACAATTAGTGACATCTTTGGTTTCATTTCCTAGTAAAACAGTGAAGATCCATAATTCTTACAGGAGTCTTCAGACCATTAAATATTTCATATTGTGGCCCAGATTTGTTTGCAGATCACATCATATCCTGTGCATGTGAAAAATTAATGTAGGTCTTGAGTCTGAATGCATATGCATAAGGAGGCAGAAGTTATGTTGCAAAACCAGCCATATTTCAAGCACCTTCTGCCTTTCTTCAGGGTTGAAGTTAACAATATTAATGACATTTAATGAGAAAATACTGTATTTGAGGAAATGTTAAATGGTGTTTTCTCCAAAATACCTTTGAAACTTAGCTTTAGCTTTTACAAGAGAGTTTTCTGGGAAAAGTACACATTTAGTCTGTACACTTAGAGTTAATTTTTGAAGTTCATGGTAGTAGAACTTGCAATGTTACTTACTGTCCTGCTTTTTCACTATAAGTATGTTCATTGTTCTGTGTAAATTACACTTCATGTTAATACTGTGAGTTCCTTAAGCTGGTATTTTTAATGCTTTTGCCAGATATTTGAGGAAAACAGAAGAAACAAAGAACTGAGGTTACTGCTGCCTGTTAGCCAACTATTTTGTGACACCCATTTGTGTTCTTGAACTCCTAATAGTTGTCTTTTTTTTAAAAAGTCCACATTTGGGACTGAGTGCCATCCTGGGCAGAAGAGTAGACCAGAAGGCCTGAATATTTTAAGAAGCCAGAGTCATTACTAGTGCATGTAAGCACTCTTTTTTTTGAAGGAGCAAAGGTTATAGTATTTTCTTGTTCTGTTGACTGCGTTTGTTTCTGCAAGGATGGGATGGGTACTGCCATGCATTCTATATGGTTTTTCCTTTATTTGTGCTGCTAGGTATTGCCTCCATTAAGAGATGTATCAAATCGTCCAGAAGTTGGCACAACAGTGAGAAACAAGCTTGTGCGCCTTATGACACATGTTGACCTTGGAGTAAAGCAAATTGCAGGAGAATTTCTTTTTGTTCTTTGTAAAGAGAGAGGTAAAAATTACTTTTTCTTCTCCCTTCTACGTAAGGTCCTGCTGTAATTAGTGTATTTGCCTCTTGCTGTAACTCTCGATTCTTGTAACCCTATGCTGGGTTTTTTTTTGTGGCTGATTATAGCTGAGTAATTTTCTGTATCACTCTTTGCAGTTGACAGCTTGTTAAAATATACAGGCTACGGTAACGCGGCAGGATTGCTGGCAGCAAGGGGCTTGTTAGCAGGAGGAAGAGGAGATCATTGGTACTCAGATGATGAAGACACAGATACAGAAGAATACAAATCTGCAAAGCCAAAGTATAGTATTGTTTTATCATGGTTTTGTTTATATATCCTGTTACAATGTAGATGTTTTGACATAATTTTTTTTGTTTCACATTTTCCAGAGAGGCCAGTTTTGGAATTACATGTGCTTATATTAACTCTTGTCTCCTGTTGATTTCATGGTCTAATTATTGAGAAAACAGCCTCTAACAGTGACCATCATATAGTCAGATGGCTCCAGGGGGAAAAAAAAAAAATCATTATGAAAATGATTTAAATTCAGTCTGAATAACTATTTAAAATTCAAGTGTGAAAAGAGACTTTTGAGCAAATTTTAGAAAAAAAAATATAGCAACAATCTTAGCAAGGATGGCTTTTGCCCCGGATTTTCCAGGAACTCACGTGAAGTTGCCAGACTACAAACTATTGTTTGTGGGGCATATCTCTGTAACAGAGAAAATAAAGGTATCAGATGTGACTTAAGGTTTTATGCAAGACTTTGTAAAAAAGGAACAAACCAGCAGGTCTAGTTTCAGTCAGTCAGATTGCCTGGTACTAAAATTTTCCTAAAGAATCGAGTAGGTAACGTAGGTAAACATGGAAGGAGTAAATAACTTCCGTAGAAGTCATGCATCAGGAATCCAACACATTTGTTTGAAGGGGTCAATGATCATAGAGAAGCTCTGTCTGTTGATTTTTATTAATTGTAATTGATTTGGTGTTAAAGGTTTCAGTTTGTCATGTTACATCTATATGATTTGATTCCATTTTAAGTAGGTTCTGAAATTGTTGATAGTGGGCATCTGAAGCATGATGTTTTTCCGCTTTACTCTGTTTTCCTTGAATTAGACATGAGTCTGTGACGGGGAGTTGTGCCTTATTGAAAGATTCTTATTAAGGAATACAAATGAAAGACGGGATTAAACGTATGAGAAGTTACAGGAATTACATTGCTTCTATGCTAGGAAAGGAACTCTGAAACAGGAGGTTTCTTTTTATTTCTGCACTTCATGATTATTTTTTCTTGATTCTTTGTCTCCGCTCTTCTTTCAAAAGCCTGACACCCAGTTACATGCATATGAGTAAAACTATAACATCTATTTAATTAAAAGCTGACACTTAAATGAAACATTCAAGACAACTGTCAGTTAATTTATACATCTGATTTTCTGTATTGCTGTTAAATGTTTGTGATTAAACTGCTTGAAAAGATAATTTGCCCTGAAAGCATTTCTTTAAAACTACTTCTCTGTTTTTGTTACCATTTCTGAATTGCAGTTCTCTTGTTTTAACAGTGAAAATAAAACTGGCACTGTAAATTCTCAAAGTAAAGTAACCTTAATTTGGTTTAAGCAAAAATCATCATGGGAGGGCAATAGTGAACTAATTCAGCGGTTCTTCACGAACAAGAAAATGTAACTGGAACCTGGCTATATTTTTAAAATTAAGCCTGTACAGAATTAGTTTTAAACAAGTATCTGGCATTCTGTTCCCCACCTATGTCATTATTACTAATGACGTTGTCATTATTACCATCATTTTTCTCCTGCTTTCAAACTGCTTGTGTATGGTTTATAACATAACAAGTGCTAGTGTACTGTGCATTTCTGAGTAGCTAACAAGAAATTAATAGAGTGAATCATCAAGGAGATAATATCACTATTCATGAGAAAAGGCTACAAAAAAGATATATATGAAGGTTGGCTATTTAAAGTTAAAACTTTCATGTGCAGTTGAGACAGTTTTAGTCTTGGTGGTTTCTGTTAGTGTGTTCCTCCTTCCTCCTATCAAGAAGGTAGACAATTTACGCATTTCTATAGAAATGTAAACTGTATTGTTTTTCCACCTCCAGCATTAACCTTATCACTGGTCACTTAGAAGAACCAATGCCCAATCCAATGGATGAAATGACAGAAGAACAAAAAGAATATGAAGCTATGAAGCTTGTCAACATGTTTGATAAACTTTCCAGGTATTGTATTATAGCTGCTTTTGAGGGAAGCAGCTCATATCCTAGCTCTTTACGAAGGACTGGTGCTTCAAAATAGTGCTGTGATCACCTTCTTTCCAGGATTAGGACCACTTTAACTGCAGAGGAAAATGTTTAGCACTTCAAAGAAAAGAGTGATACGTTACAGGACGTCAGAGAAAACCTATTTTGGAGAGTATTGGACAGAATCAGGAAGATCTGGTGGTGAGGGGACCTGCCTCCTAAATGGATAGGCTGATAATAATGAAAATAATTTCTTCTTTTCAAGTATAGGACACAATCCAAGCCCAAGGCAAAGTGTACTCATTTTCCCCAAGTCAATAAGCAGCATCTCATGATAACTACTTATGTGTGCTGCTTATATGAAGAATAAACACAGTGTGAAGATAGTTGTCACCAGAAGCAATAAATTATATAATGGAGCGATTAAAATGGAATTTACAATTAAGAATTATTGTGGATTTATTAGAATAAGTGCAGACTGAATTACAAATGAGCCTTTATAATTTGTTTTAAATGATTGAGGTGATGGCATAAAAGTAAATGGTACTTAATGTGACATAAAGGTGTACATTATTGATACAGTGAGTTGATTTTTATTTTATAATTTTCTACATACAAAAAGGGAACGGACCTGTGCTGTTAGGTATAACTTTTTTTTCCTCTTTGACTCAATATGCACGGAATTGGCTGGTTTTTCTTCCCCCATACTTGTAGCCGTATTGGAGTGATTGCTTGTAGTTTTTCTGCGTAAACAAAGTTTTACATTCTTGAGGAACACTTAATGTAATACTAATTTACCATTGAACAGAGCTGTAGGAATTTGGGTAAATGTTTAAGTGGATCATTCTTCAAGCCGGGGAAGACTCAGCAGCTAGAAATGCGTTTGTGTTTTGTGAGAGTCTGTAGATATTCAAATAACAAGATCTGTTGAGAGAAACTGAGCAAACCAAGTGTTTTTACATCTCTATTAAAGATGAGGAATACAGCAAAAGATACGTGAGAATCTGGATTTTATATTAGCTGACAGAGACTGAATTGTAAGCAGGAGAGAAAGCAGGGAAGGATCTCAGAACAACTGATCTGAGACTGTCAGTGAAGTAATTGGATACTTTTTCACATTATTTGCATGGAAAGCAAGTGTATTATGTTACAGTCTTTTTCATAAAGAGAAGAAAATGCAATGCACGTGTAATCTTAATTGAGCTACTACGTAAAATGGAATGATTGCTTTGTAAGCTAGAGAATTAAGATGCTGAGTGTTAGGGGTACCACAATAAAATGCCTAAATGGTCTAAAATGTTTTTAAAAGGAAGATTGAGACCGGAGATAAACTAAGACTGAAGACAAGTCAGTTGCTATCGCTATAGCAGTTACACACACAAAGTCCAAATGGCGTTACTGTAGCATAAGAGCCTTTTCAGTGTGGAGGATTGGAGGCACCTGCTGTGTTGCCTGCTACAAACTGACAATAACCGAGCAGCTGCTGCCCTGTGTCGCTGCTTATCCTCTTGGCCAGTGGCATTACTTTCACCTTGGGCTTTCTGTGTCAGTTACATCCACCTGCAGTTTCTTAGACTGCAAACTCTTCAGGGCTGGGACTCTCTTTGTTGTAAGGTTTTTGTTTGTTTGTTTTTTAGTATAGTGATTACTGTGGGACAGTGTTGTTGATGTGACCCCTTTAGGTGCTGTGATAACATGAATAAAATCACTTGACTGTTCTTCCCACCCTTTTTTGTTTTACCGAAAATGGAGGGGGCGGGCAATGCTGGCAGGAAGGAAAAAGAAAGTAAGACTTGGTTTTGGGAGGCTGTGGGATGTTTTTTTAATGAATGTCATTGAATGCAATTGTGGGTTTTGCAGATGTTAAATAAAATGGGAAGCTGCCAGTCTTGTATACACGAAGAAAGAGTTAGTAACGTGCTGAAAGTAGTGGGAGTCCCTCCATGGTTTTGGAATTGAATGCTTCTGCTTCCAGCTTGAGCCCTTCAGTGCTGGGAGCTTTCAGAGACTTAAAGCTACCAGTGGAATGCACTTTTTTCCCTTGGTTTGCAACCTGCAGATTTAAACTGGAGTTCGCTTTGATAGGAGTCTTCAGTTGATTCCGAGTTTTGAATATTGCTTTGAGGCAGACTGCTGGTGGCAGGTTTCCTACTTCTGCTGGTCTTTGTTGTCACTGTAGGAGGGGACATATACCATGAACTGAGCAGTTCCCCTTTGGTGCAGTGCTTTGCTTGTAAGAGGGGAGGAAGTTTGACAGGCAACCAACAGCTCCTTCTTTTAATCTTTTAAGACTGTATGTAACTTTAGCTGTGTAACTTGAACAAGACCTTAGAGTGAACTTGCGTGATGTACAGTGAAACCGGTTTGCTTACTACACTTGTATTGTCCCAGTAATGGAAGCTAAGCTTTAAAGAGCTAGCATGCTTTTACTGGAGAAAGGTATGGAAGAAAAGAAGTTGAAGGACTGACAAACTTGTTTCCCTTCCTGTCTGATGCGGATAACCAGGCCAGTCTGTCACTTGGGTGTTCGAGATTGGGCTTTGACTGCCTCTGTATCATTTTTGAAAAGTTACCTGATGACGGGTTGAACTCAGAAAACAGTACTACTTCACTGAAAAGTTACAGCCTTCATTAATGGCTTCTGACTGTTGACACTGTACCTTTCGTACAGGTTTACTGAAACTATAATTAATAAAGTGGCATTATCTCCCTTGTTCCATAAAATGCCAGGGGATTTTTGCTCTCCAGGTTTCTCTTTATTTTCAGCATTGGCACTGAAGAATTCACACTGCTTTGAGGTGATGTAAAACTGGTCCATGCTTTAAGTCATTTCAGGTCTTACTTCCAAAGTTTTTCTATTCTGTTAGGTTGTTCGTGTTTAGGCCTGTTCATGGGGTAATTGACCATCAACAAGGATAGATTAAAATTAATCACTCAGTTTTGTTTTATCAGAATGTGTGGAGGAAAGCTGAATGTTGTTTGTGAACCCGTTTCCCGTGTCCCAATATTTTAATATAGTCTTGGGTTCTACAAAAGCTTTTACAGAAATTAATATTTTGCTCAAATTTGGCTGGATTAAATTACTTTTTAAAATCATCAAATATATATAAATTATAAGTGTAAATGAAAAGGAAAAATCTTGATTACTGCAGCTCTTGGGAAATACAGAAGTTACTTAGGTAGTTTGCTGGATGCCTGAACTTGGCCCTAAAGTAACTCTGTGGGCTTTGTCTGCAGCAGGAGTCGATACTATCTTGTTGATTCATTGAGGATTGTTTGGTGACTGTAAGTCAGTGTCCTCTGTATGTGATGCACATCTTTGAGCTTTGAAAAACTCCCCGGATCTGCAAAAAGATTTAACTCAACCTTTCATTTTTGCAAAATATCGAGTTAGCCACCTTAAATCAGTGTTGTTTGATATTCTGTCTGTTTATATGATAGATTATTGGAAATACTCTGTATTAATTAAAATGTCTGGAAAAAATGCTAACATTTTTTCTATTATAAATGGTAGGTAGAACTGTATATTAATTGACTAATTTAAAATGTCAGGATGCTTTTTCCAAGCCAACCTTGTATTAATAGCAAGAATCCTTTTGCTGATGAAATGGTCTCCAATTATCACAGCTTGGGTTTTGTTGCACATTGAACAGAAGTCAACAAAACAAGTATGTAAGAGAACCTGTCTAAATAAGCAACCATACTCATTAAAAACACAAAATTAATCAGAGGATGAATGAAGAAGGCAATGTTACATAGATATTTTTTTTTTCCCCTCCTCTTTCTAATCATAGAACAAAATAATGTTACATGAAAGGATCGGAACTATTATGCAGTACTCAATTATAAGGAGGTGAATAGGTCCCTAACATGCCATTTTATCAAAGGAGCAGACTGGTGTTCACATGATGGCTGTTTCTTTGCAGACCCCGTCATTAATTCCATGTGTCAATACCGCCCTGTAGCACATAGAGCAGACAAGAAAGAGTTACCCTTCAAAACAAGGGAATGATTTTCGAGTCGTTATCAAGCTAAATGGCAAGCAGGAAGCTAGAACTTGTATAGATATATTTGAAGGGACTCTTGGGAGATCTGGAAGTGGAAGAAGAGAATGCATTTTACCAACTGTTTAATTATGGTGTGTTTCTAAGTACACTTGAATAGAATGCTTTGTTTGCATTAGAAAAATGAATGTTGCAAGAAGGTGTATTTGAGTATATGGGAGGTCACATAGGATGTTCAAATATGTATAAATACGCACATTGTGTACTTGTATATATATCTTCATGGATACAGAAGTATTCCTACTGCCACCTACTGGGCTGAAGCGATCTCTCTTCTGCGCTATAGATGGACCGTAAATACCCAGTTTCTGGGTAACAAACTCTCTTCTGAGGCTATGAGTGCCAGTTTCTGGTGCTTCCCTTGCCACCTTGTATTTCACCTTAAACAGTAAGCACGTCCTCGGCTAGCTGAAATTGTCACAGCTCAGTTGAGGTCTCTAAGCAGCCAGTGCCAAACTGGCAAACTGCTGAGGCTGGCAGAGCTGAGACTGTTCATACTGGATAAGGATCAGCGCTGTGGGCTGTTGTGTAGTACTGGAGTCAGCTGAGTGATGCTTCTTGCAATCCTACCCAAAATTTTGTTATTTAGCAGGTAGTTGTTCCAAACTTCCGAAGCTAGCTTTGTAGGCAGCCCAGATCTTTTCATCTGTTCGTCTCCCTGTGTATTTTTCCCCTTTGGAAAACAGAAGTAAGCTTGTGTTGTGTTCAGAGCTTGCAGTCAAGTCTTCAGCGGTGAAAGGATGCCATGTTTGACACCATTTTAGGACTAGATTATGGTTAGGAAAAAAAACAGGCTGATCCCTGCTTCTCCTGCTACCTCTTCTTTTGGTGACCTAGAATATTTCTGTCTTCACACAGTTGAGTTTTACTGGGTAGCATTTGTCTGAGGAAGGATGTATGGAGTTCAGCCTCCTAATACAGAGAAAGGACAGCAAACTTGTAACAACCATCATCCTATTCAAGGACTTGCAAAGCAGGAGGCTCCTGCAGAACAGAAAGGTAATTGATAAACATTCTATGAAATGCGAGATCAGCCTTAGCTCATGGTTAAAGCCTGGAGAGGAGGAAGTGCACTGGGAATGAACTTCAAATGCGCTACAGCACAGATCATAATGAGGCACTTAGAAATGAGTACAGTGAGCTGAGAAACAGGCTTTGGGGCGTCACGGAAGATGGAAATGCATGTCAGTGCCTCAGACTTCTACATTACATTGTCATGCAAAACTCGGTGCATTTACCCCCAAAAGACCCCCACAAAGACCACAGACCAAGGCTTGTGCATGCGGATGCGTCTTGGCCATTGCATTTGGTGTCCAGTGTCTTCGCAGGTGACTCATCAGGAGAGAAAAAGTTTCTATCAAGTTCTGGAGTGTGTGTAACAGTGTAAACGGGAAGCATGAATGGAAAGTTGTAGAGACAGTTATTTCTTTAAAATTGACAACTTATGAGATAGGATTTGTTGACAATATCTTTAAATAGATCTGATAAATATCCTTATGTGAGGAGAGGGAGGTCCCCTCTCATAAGGGTCTCATAAGGGGACCTTGAAACCTTGTTTTCCTGTGTTTCTCTCTCCTTTTTCTTGAACTGTTTCTTTATCCTTTACTAGCCATTGTTATTTGTTTATTACCAATAATAGATTATAAATGACTGGTAAATTATGTGATTTTATGACTTCTGGCTGCAATGCTAAATGTTGCAACCTAAGGGTATGTATCATGGTTTTTAAAACAAAAATCTAGGATTCTCTCATCTTAGAGGGCAAGCAAAGGTGATATCTTTCTTTGTGGCTATGCTTTTACTTTTAGGACTTAAAAGCATGGACTTAAAATATGAGCAAGGACTTACTCTTCAGGTTATTCTCTGAAAATAAGTGTATTAGATCACACTTGAGTAAGTGGCACTGAAGAATTGTTGCAAGACTGATTACAGATTTCAAAGGACGCTTGTTTTGTAAAGTTTAAAAGTTTAAATGGTGTGTAAAGTTTAAAAGCCAAAAAGGCCTTAGATGTGTAGGGTTTTTTCCTGTGAAAAGTCTTTGCTATTAGATGCAACTCGGAAGCGCTTTTGCTTTGCCTTTGGGGGACCCCAACAGCAGGCAGGGAGGGTTCTGGTCCTGTTTGGACACTAGATCTGCAGTCTTCATTTTTTGAGCCCTGGCAATTCTAATCTTGAGTATTCTTTTGATCTCTTCTTGAACACATCTCCAGCAGATACTTGAAAACTTACGAGTGCTCTCATTTGGGCCGAATCTGCTTACTATAGACCACGTTGCCTGAAGGAGGAGGACTTGCTGTCAGTCCTCAAGCATGCCAGGCTATCTCCAGTCTATTTAAAGATCGATCCTACTCTTACACACACACACAGAGGCGGAGTCTGGCCTGGGCTCTTTGAGTATAGTCATTGCAAACCTCCTTGCCTGGCCCCCAGCTTCCCACCCACGCCTGTTTAGCCGAACCACAGCAGCTTGTCCGGGTCCAGTTTCTCATGTTTTGAAATGCTGCAGGCAGTGGGATTTGTGAGCTTATCACCGTAGTATCTGATTGCTACATCTGCACAAATAGCTGCATTTCTCTTGCCAGTCTCTGCTCTTCCTGAGCAAAAGAGACTCTTGGAGACTTAATTTAACTGCTGCTTGACTCTACAATACCTAGCATACACGTGCCAGGTAATCCATATGTTGCCTTTCTTGCTGTTCCTATGGTTGTGTAAAGGTTACATTGCCAGCTGTGTACAAGCAAGTTTTGTCCATTTTTCCAGCCAAGGTAGTAGCACAAACCGGGCAGAGAGCTGGTGACATGCCTTCACTTCCCCATTGAGTGACGGAGTTTTATTGTCTGTGGCTCGGGAGGGTGGTATATGTGTGTTAAACCAGCACTTTTACTGGGCTGCCTTTCAAGCAAGGGATAAATTGACATCAAGCCTCCGCTCCTTTATTTAAGGTGACTCCTGAATATTTAGAGGTATTCTCCATTATTTTTTTTTCCAGCAGAAAATCAAAATGTTATCTTTGCCCTTACAGCTTTTGCCATAATCCACATATAAATGAGGTGATAAAAAGTAAGGATTAAATAAATCTTTGCTAATACTTTTTGATTGGCTTAATCAATAATTAATCATCTCTTAGATGAGGCTGTAGCTTGTGGAGTAGATATAATTGGATTAGCTGCTGAGAGGCCTTTGGAGCTTTGAAGAGATTAAAATGGCTGTCAATCCTGTAATTAAACTGCCACAAACAAAAGCAATAGTATTAGAATCAGTCAGCTTTTTTTTAAATGAATCAACAAGTACTTACGCACCCCTAGTAGTGGTGTAGGCAGAGTCTGTTCTCATAACTGATTTATTTCCTTCAATAAGATGAATATGGATCAAATCATTGTTTTAATTGCCTGGGCATATATTGGCCAGAATGGCCGGTGAAATTTTAGGAAGAAATGGCTGTCAGAGAACTCTTGGAAGAAAAGCTAGTTTGTGTATCTAAAACAGTGAACCTGCTCCTTGTCTTGAGGCTATTAGGCACTGACTTTTCATGGTGTCTTTAATTGGCGAAGTAGGTTTGGCCTACATGAATGAAGTCTTTATCTGTCCTGCTCTTCCCCTCCCACCTATTTTGGAAGGTTTTTTGTTCTTTCTTCAAAACGGAGGGCTTTAGCAGAAATAACTTCCTTTTAAAGGCTCATTATGTACTAAAGCATATACTGTATGTGACTGTATTATACACATGTGAATTGATATGTGTGCATATGCTAATATATATTCTTTTTTTAAATCTCTTACAGAGATGAGCTTATAAAACCAATGGGAGTGCGGCCGGATGGCACAATGGCTCCTTTGGAAGAAGCAGTCAGCCAGTACCATACCGACAAGCAAGACAGTTCAGATTCAGACTAAAGCATCACCTGCTTCACTCTCAATTCTCCTCTAATCCACACTTTTCCTTAAAGCCACGACATCTTTTATCTAGGCATTTTATCCTCACATTAGCCAGCATCACTTTAACTGTTCTGTTTTTGGGATATTTAAACGATGGGTCCTGTGGTGTAATGTCTGAATTTTTATTATGTCTGTTTAAAGCACATATCAATTTATTAGCTTATGATCTTTATAAATTTAAAACTAAATGTATTTCAAAGGGATAAAAAGTGAAAGCCAACAATATAAAATAAAATACAAGCACTAATTTTCCAGAATCCTGTTTTCTGAACTCTGTAGGCTTTCCCATTCTTGATAATTTTTTTTTATTGTCTTGCCAGTCTCTCCCTTTATATAATTGTAATTAAAGAAGCGTGTTTGCTTAACGGACTTAGGAGCAGAGGGTGTGTAAACTTAGAAGTCTGACTGACCTCGTGAAGCTGCTTTAACTGGCATTCAGCAGTGATTTCAGAGCTGCCCTTTTTTAAATGTCACTGGATTTCTTACTGCTAGACACTTCTGTGATTAAGCTGCTGCTTAAGATTTTACCAATGTGTCAGTCACTGACTGCTGCTAAAATTACTTTTAAATTGGGAACAAGATGTTGGGAATGTTGTATGTCCTCCCTCCTTCCCCTCCCCTGTTAAGACCACACAAATATACACACCCCCCCCATCTTTGGTTAAGTAAAAACGTCCCTATTCAAAACAGCATTCAAGTACGTACACTTAAATGTTGTCATGAATGGGAGTGGACTAAAGTGAAGTGCATGTGCAAGTGTTTTACTGAATTGGGGCCTACTTTTGGAGATTAACGGGTGTGCCTCACTTGAAGGGAAGTCAAACTAATCAACAAAGAAATATTTCCTTTCAGGGAGAACTTAGGAAGCGATGGGATGGAGAATAGGAAGGTGGGAAGGAGAAGAAAGTGTCCCTTTCAACTCTGTACTCTTTAAAAGCAAAGATTAAAGTTTCAGGCGTGCTGCACTGCTGTTGCCTCTTTGCCTGCTTGGTTTCTTTCTCTGTGTGTTTCTCCCAGCATGAATTACATGAAGAATAATCCATGTCCTAGTCTGTAATTCTTTTTTTTTTTTTTTTTTTTTTTGTGCTCAGAAGCATACACATGCCATTCTTGTGAACCTTTCAGAGGTTGGTGAAAGTTCTCCAGGTTGTCTTTGTTTCCTATGACTTGATACTGTGATACTGGTTCCCTGAACTAAGGAAGGTGGTGTTCAAAAACTTTGTAAAGGGAGGACTTAGTAGGAAGTCATGCTGTGGTTTCCCATGTGAGGAGCTTCCATGGATCTCCTTAGTTTTCCAAAAGGACTAAAAAGAAATAGTGCACTGCTGTCCTCTCAGCAGTTAAGTTTGTTTTCCCAAAGGATGCTGCCCAGCCGTAGCAATGCTCCCTTCTTTTTTTTCTTTAAAAAGACAACCAACCAACCAAACAACAAGGGAATTTAGGACATTAGTTGTATACATTTCTGTATGTTGGGACCTTTCTGAATGTTAAAAGCATTGATGTTTTTGGGTTATGACTTGACTTGGTCTATACCATCTGCGGCATCCATGTGAAGCATCATAATTTGCGTAGGGGAAAAGGAAGCCAGCTACTGCTTCCACACAGCAATAGCTAAAGGGAAACCCGTCAATGTATTGATAATACTGTAATCATACCTATTACATGTGAATCCAAAAGGGGGAGGGAGGAGTTACCCCAGAGCCAGTAATATGCTTAACTGCATCTAAGCGGGGTCTCAAAAATGTAATTCTGGATTTAGCATCATCCACTGACTACTGTGAGCCCAGCACAGGCAAGTATTAAGTGCACTGCAGGTGCAAAGAATTTATGAACCTTCCCTGAGGAGCAAAACTTAACTGGCTCTGTTAATGAGGAATTGAGTCCCATCTTGTTATCAGCTGAGGCCATTTCTAGGGGCTGGAGAAGCAGTTCTTTCAGTAATAGGCTTCTATATGGATTGCTATAAAGGGATGAGTACAGAGCATGAAAAAGAGCAAAATCTCAATTTGTTGCTTAACAAGTTGTAGGATATGCTTCTACAATTAGCTGGCTAAAGAGATTAATAAACCAATAATGGCTCCAGGGACCTCGTTACAAATGGTATAGCATGAGGCTTCTGTGGTCTGGCTCCTGTCAGTTGCAACAGAGCAACAATAGTTGCAATAAACCGTTCTTCTGTTTAGTTTATCTTGGAAAATACATGCTCATGGTAGGTTTTACGGACATGAGATGCTGCTTCAATTAAAAAGAAAAAAATTAAGAGCAAGCATAGAAGGTTCTACCTTAATCTTCTAGCTCAAGCGCAATTGTCAGAGTTGGGTTGCCTGTAGTGGGAGTGCAGGTTGATCTAGTTCAATTAGTAACTGTCACTGGTGCGGTATCCCAAAGCATCTCTTGTTCCAAGATGATAGTTTGTGGAAGGGGTGCTGGAAGATTTTTGGCTTATCTTTGAAATGTAACGTAGGTCCACGCTTAGCTGCACCGGCTGGAGATCTGGGAAAGTCTCAGGACAAAATTCCTCCAACGCAACAGTGCATCTGCTTCCTTGCGTGCTGTACGAGGTTAGTTTTCTCTTTAAAGTAACCATGTGTGTGCTAAGATTCCTCTTGGATTGGGAGTCTGGAGAAAAGTAAAGTGAGTATTTGGTGGGTTTTGTTGGTTTGGGTTTTTTTTTTAAAAAAAAAAAAAAAGCTCCTTGGAATTGTTTGTTTACTGTGAAATTAAGATTTGCTTCTGAATTTATTTTCAAAGCTGAACCTCCAAAACTGCAGGCTTGGGCAACGGAGCCTTATTTAAAGAGGCAAACTGGGCAGTGAGCCTGACCAGTTTGGGGAATGCTCTGTCTTTCCTCCCCAACAGAGCACAGAGGTGCCGCATCTGCATTTGAGTAAGTATCCAAAGTTCCTGTCCATGTGAGAATCTGCTGCAACCTGCAACATTTTAATACCTGGTAGTCTCAAGCCTGGAGAGCATTCAAAGGTTCGCTGCCTCTGCTAGCAGTAGTTCTGATAGAGCCGTCATATACATATTTGACTAATGCATTTCATTCCACTTGGTGTGAGCTATTCTGTATTATACGAAATCATGATACTGGATTATATAAATACATGCTTTCATTTTTCCTCCAAAACACTTGAGTACTGCTGACACAGAAAATACTGTAATTGGAAAAAGGAACTTTTCTGAGTAAAACATCACTAGATTTTCTGGTGGTGACTGTAAAGGTGTTAGCCAGCAGGCTTCAGAGATGTGTAACATTCATTCCCCAAAAGCCTTTCACAGTCGGTTCCCAATACAAAAACTTGTGTCTCAATCTTTATTTTGGCATCAACAGTCCAAAGTAACACAGTTCTCATTAAAGCTCGTCAATGATTTGGAAGCTTTGGTTTTCTTTGTTACCCATTAGAGTTATGAAACAAAAGATGATGGGGAATTGATGAAATTTGTCAGAATACTTTGTTCTTTTGCAAAATAATGCAGACGTATTTGTTTAAATGTTCATGAAAACTTCCTGGCAGGTATTCTCAAATGCTAATTGAAACTTTATGTGCCCCAAAAGTGGTTTTCAGGAAAAGGGGACATTTACAATCTGTTAAAAATGTTGTTGTGAGAAAATTACCAGAACTTTAAAGAAATTTGCCAAAGAGAAAAACCACATTAGCTTCGATGTTTTGAATATACAGCTTTGCTGTATATGTGTGTGGCCAAAATAGTTTTTTCACCCTCTATCTGGACTTTTTCCAAGTACCTGAAACTCTGCAGTGGTTTAAAAAAAAATAAAAAAATCAAAACCTGAGAACAACTGGGCAATAGTATATTTCTCTTATAGTTCTACAAGCAATTATTTTCCTCTACCTGGGTGAAAAATTGGTTGTCAAAGGTGGCTTTAAGGAAAAGAATATTACAATGAAGCGATCGTATTAGTTGGTTGCCAAGCATCCTAGTCCAAAAGAGGAAAGTAAACCCTGAAGTATACAAGATCCCAAATCTCCTGAAGGAGCATTCCACAACATTGTCCTTCACCTTATTACCACAAAACAGCTAATAAAATCCTGTGCTTTAATAAGGCTGGCTGTAAAAAGACTGTTCCACTGTTCAAACAGTTGAGAGCCAGACTTTGCCAGTGTTTGATGAGCAGCGAGTTAAACAGCTTGCCCAGGTCAGATTCTTTTCTGGCCATGCATAGAAAAATGATGACTTATTACAAAGATGTAGCTCACTTTCAGGGAGAGAAAAAAAAAAAAAAAAAGGCAAAAAAGAGCAGAATTTAATCTGGCAAATGAAAATCTTTGTTGCGTTAACATCTTAGTTACTTGCATGGCTCTGGTTTTATGAAAAGTGATAGGGAATATTTCCTGGTTTCTTCAAGCAAAAGCTTTTGCTCATCCTGAAGTTGCTTCTCTCCAAAATCTGTGTTCATGCTCTGGTGATGCCATATTTAGACCAGGAATTTTTGGGGAAAATGATGTTCTATTAGCTTTGCCACGTTATCCTCCAGCTGGGTGTCTGGGTGTGCCTGGGATTACGGAAGCGGCGAGAGCACAGGCAGCTCGGCTCTGGCTGGAGAACCATCAGAAGAGCCTGGAAAGGTAAGCTGTCACTCCTTCCTGCCCTCTGCTGCCAGCCACCTGCCTGGGGGTGACCTAAGAGCAGCAGAGGCCCTGCCTGGTAGAGGTGGGACCTGGGAAGCCACCCTGCCTATCTCCTACTGCCTGTGGGTAACCAGGGCAGGCACAGGCTGCAGGTCAGCCAGGTGGATGGGGCAGACGCAGGTGGCTGCCTGGTGTGGAGAATGGGGGTAACTGCCTACTTGCAGTAAAGCTGAGTGTTTTTCAGGGCTCCTCCTCTCACCACTGTTATCTGCAGGTGAGTCCAATTAATCTTCTGCTTTTACCGCTTACTTGGCCCTGTGGAAGGCTGTGTCTTGGCGAGGGTATAGCCTTTGGTTGCAAGAATCGGTAACGCTTTGGCTGTTGCATGTCTGTCCCTCATGTTGGAGGTGCACCATACCTCTGTCACTTGCTTTCCTTCTTGAGAGCAAGCCCCCCTTCCTCGCTCGGTACAAGTGAGGATCAGGGGGGCCCCACAAGAAGAGACCGAACTTGTTTGTTGGGAAGGAGGTAGGAGCAGCCATGTTTCCTGTCTCAGCAGCACCGGAGCCACTTTCAATTCCACCATTGGACACCTCTAAGGGCCAGGCTGTCCTGCAGCTACTCCCATCTCAGTCGCCTCTGGCCAGGCTTGAGGACAGCAGATGCTGTCTGAGAGGTGGAGGAAAAAAATCTCCCGAACTTGACCATCACAACTGGTCCAACATCATCATCTGACAGCGCATAGCTTGGGTCAGCTCTCTGTCCCAGCTGGGAGCTACAGGGTCCAACAGGATCAAGTAAGCTCCTCGAGCATCCCGGCTTTCTCTACAGCAGGCATGAGCGCAGATTACTGAACTGCTGATGTGCCTGGGAATCGATCCCTCCGACGGCATGCCAATCTCTGTGGGGTACCTAGGCAGGCTTTTAGAGGTTGGTGGGGAAGGAATTATTCAGACCACCCATCTTTGCTGGCTAAATTACCCGGGTAGTCTCTTCAAACTCCTTCTCCAGTCACGGATGAGAGAGAGGACAATTCAGAGTAAGGCTAATTTGGGTGCACTGAATGACCCTCTGCAGGAGCTTTGCTTTCCCTCCCTCGACTACAGAGGGAGCCTGGGGAGACCAGCTGGTTACATTTAACTGCTAAATTGGTTGCCAAAAGATGGGTGGTGAGAATTCCTTTCCGTTTCCCCTTTGCCGCAGGCCGCGCTCTTCCCAGAGTAGGATGCTTGCTTGCTCTCTCCTGCAAAGTCGGATCATGCTCAGTGCAGTGGGACACAGACCCCCAGGAACCACCACGAGATGAATGCTGCATTGCAACAGTTGATAGGTACTGTATAATACTGTGTGTAGGATTTCATGGACTTTTGCTTAAATAGATCCTTTAAAGCAGCTTTGCTTTTGGGAGTCTGTTTAACATCTTGCCTTGGAATAAGCCAAATTTTACATATGTTCTGAAATTTAAAAAGCAAAGTGAAACCTCGAGCAAAACTTGTAATTAGGGAGGTACAGATAAGAGAGAGAAAAGTCTTATGAGTTCTCTCCAGATGTTACAAATGGACAGGAAGGTGAAGCCATTCAAAATAAACCCTGCTGAGATTGCCCCTTCCTCTTTGCCTGATAAACCCATTACGAATTAAAACAAAAGCAGCCAAGATCCACAGGCTTCAGGGCATCTGTAAGCCCTCTTTTACCTTTTAGAGCTCATAACAGATGCTGACTGTGGGCGCTAGTCCTCGCCTAATCAAAAAGGCCAATTCCTCATTCTGGAGGCTTAAAATACAAGTTTCTCCCATATAAAAACCAGAAAGTGTAAGAATCCAAACCTGAACCTAAACTACCAGGATTCTAAGGCTTCAGGATTATTTTATACTCAAGAAGTGATCTTGCCTGGTAAACTAGTGCTGTGGTACATCGCACTTCCAAAGGCATTTGAAAAAACAGTAGTTTATTTTTTTTTTTCCTTTTTGAGAAGAGAGTAGTGACTGCCCGGATTCCCTCCTGTTTTCTCAGTCCCCAAACGTTCATAACACCCTGTTGGGGAGGAATAATTCCCATCCAAGTTGTAAAACACACTTATAAGTAGATGGGAAAAGCATGAACAGAGCTGTACGGAAAACAAAACCGCCAGGAACAAGATCTTATTTTGCATGCTTCTCACTGTTGTATTTTTGTCCCAATTAGCATATTTTAAAGACAAGCCTTTTTTAAAAAAAAAAAAAAATTCTGCTATCTGCCTGAACTGTTCTCAAGCTTTGAACTTTTCCATCCTTTCTATTGATTATGGCCAAGTGACCCATATTTAAAAAGCATTTACAATAAAATTATAGCACGTTCTTTTGTGCTGCTGGCTTTCCCAGTGAAGAGCTAAAATGTTTTAAAATTGTCACTTTTTGACAGAGGTAATGGCTGTAATATATTTAGTCTCTTCCCCCTTGTTGTGCTTAAAATGGCTATGCTAATAAAGGGCACAGCTGTCGATACTTTATGGCCTGCTGGGGGGAAGAGGGAGAACGAAGGCAAAAAACAGATTGACTGTGTGTCAACAAATGCAGCTGGGAAAGAAAAAAAGAAGCCCCTTGAAGGCCCCTGCAACTTAAAGTCCAAGATAAATGATGTCCCTACGCTTAAAAAAAAAAAAAAATGGAGGCTGGAATTCAATAAAGGGGAACTGAAAAGGAAACTGCTTAAAACTGAAAGCCTTTTCTCTGCCTCTAGACAGCTTACAAGAGAAATGAGCAAAACTGACCACAGAAAGAGGGTGAGCGGCCAAGAAAGAAAACAAAAGCCTATCCTGGAAAATATATTGCGTCAACGAATTATCTGAAGTGCATTATCGCTGGCGGGCGGAGAGCGTACAATTTAATGGAGATGCGACAACAAACTTTTACATGCCGCTGCCTTTTGGGGAGCAGGCTGCTTTGTGCCCAGGCCGGAGGGGAGGGGAAAAGGGAGCTGTAATTATTCATAACAAATAAATAAGGCTGGGACAAAACGTCCAGCAGGGCACCAGTGAATGTTGCTCCTTGGGGAGCCGGGCCGGGCTGCCCTGTGGCATCCCGCTTTGGGGGGTTTTATCCCCAGGGTCACTCTGGTACGAGCCTCTCTAGCCTTTGGGAGGCAGCGTGGAAAAAAATCATGCTTTCCCCCTTCCTGGGGGCATCAGCTGTAGGAGGAAATGCCATTTTGTGTCCCAGCAGCCCTGCAAGGCGTCCCACCATGAACCGCCATGAGCCAGGCCCTGGTGGCCCACACAACATGGCAGACACGGACCTTCACGGGCACACCTGTACAAGCAAGAAATGAGGCCGGCAGAGACCCACCGCCCTACCCAAGCCCTGGGGCAGGGAAAGCCGGTGGCAGCCATGCCTCAGCAGGCCAGGGATGGCAGAGGGACAAGGGCTGTGGCCAACAGCAAGCCCTGCAGGCAATGGCTGGCCTGTCCTTGCCACCCTGGCAGTGCTGCAGCTGGGTTGACAGCGAGGCTTGTCCTCTCCAGAGTTGACATAGCCCGAGGGTGTAACCAGATGTTTTGATTGTGGTGGTTTTGTTATTTGTTAACTAGTGGGCTGTCTTTTTTTATTCATAGGGATGTATGTTAGGACCTAGCCCTGTGCTTCAGGTAGAAAGGACCCCTCAAATGGCCAGCTGGGAGGTGGACCCCCCCTAGGCTGTCCCTGTGAGGGGCTGTGGCGACCTGGGCACAGCACAGAAAGATTTGGGGCCCTTCCTGAGGCATGGTGAGAGGAGCAACAGGGTTGTAAGAGGTGTAAGGATGGGGAGCTTGAATTACTGCAGTGAGGAAATGGCAATATTGGGTGCAAACCTGCAAGAATCAGGTGGTTTTCATCTCCTAGGTCATGACGCAGCTTGTTCGCATGGAGGCAAACCCATAATAAAATAACAAGTGACAGGGAGCCATCTGTTCGTTGTCATTTCTTGGACAATTGTGGAAGATATGGACAGTTTTTCCTAGCCTAAGGCAAAATGCCTTTGTAAGTATGTCTTCTATTTCCCAGAGGCATGCCAAGAGGATGGGTAAGGCTGCACCAGTGTCACCATAGCTCCTGTATCCGCCTGGTGAGAACCAGGGTCTGGACACTCTTGCTACCTGTTTTGGGCCTGGAAAGAGGCTTTCTGGGAAATAAAGACTTGGCAGTAGGTGAAGTCAGGAGAGCCAGTCAGCCTGCAAATAACCCCTGCTTCTGCAGTCAGAGGATGAGGACGTGCAGTCTGGGGTGGAATGTCTTGCTTTTAGGACCTGTCTGCTCTTCTCTTTCACCTTCCCACTTCTGTCATTCCCCACCTCCAACATTTTTTTTTTTTTTCATTCAAGGCCTTTTTTTGCCTGCTTGGTTGCTCCCATTCAAAAATATCTGGAAAAGGTAGTCAGATGGAAAAAAGGGTTATCTGTTTTCTCAGTTTCCCAATTTTTGTGCGCGTGTGTTCTTTTTAACCTCCGAAAATTCTCTAAGAATGGGAGAAAAGAAAAATAAGTAATCAAAGATAAGGCAAAATCAGGAAATCAGCAAAAATCCTGAAATGAAATAAAACAGTCATGTCCAATTTTTACTAAAACAGCAGGACATTAAAATGGCACAGAAAGTTCTCATTTCCTTCTGTAATTGTTTGGAAGAGTTTGAAAAGGCCAGAATTTTTACTGTTCCTGCTAGATTTCACTTGGTAAAGCCGTTGCACCAGTAGAGGTCAATACCTCCCAGAGTTTCTGTGTCTGTGGGACGAGCAGTTTGGCTTTCCTTTACTTTAGAGAAGAGTGGAGTTTGGTGTGGCTGATGTGCAAGAGGAAAAACTGAAAGGTAGCTCTGCCCAAGGACAGAAGAGGTAAGAGGTCCCCCACCCACACTTTGGTTTCTCTGATGCTGCCCTGTTTTGACTTTGGGAAGCAAACTTCCTTGCCCATGATGGTGACTTGCTGTGTTAGTCCCATGGCCTCTTTGTAGTTGATAGCTGGGGAAAAATAGAGAAAAACAAGAGAAAAATACCTGAATTCTGAGTGTGTAATACAACCAAAACAGTTGCTGATGTGGATTGATACTTTACAGACAAAGGTTCTCCTGAAGTTGGGTTAAAGGTGGAAATGCATGGTCCCTGCCTAAGTAAGTAACATTATGAGAAAAAGTAATGCTAAAGTTGGTGCAGTGCACATAGCATGATCATAAGTAGCTCAGCAGCGTCTAAGCTGTAACTGCTGTTGGAGAACATAATCCAAAGGAAAATGTTCAACAGGTTCCTGGAAGACCTGTGTCCCTGGGGGACTCAATGTCTATATTTGTGATTTGGAAAACAACCTGAAAATGCAGGATAGCTCAGAGATGGTGTGTAACGTTCAAAGCCACTGAGTTATGCAGAGGCTCCATAATCCCTGCACAGGGAATGCGAGAATGCGCTATTAGCCATAAGGAGTTGATCCCCTTCGTAGGGTGCTGGTGAGACCGTGACTGTGGCCAGCTTCAGTGCCCGTAACCCACATATCTGCAGAGGCCTGAAAAACCCAGTGAGATGATTTTCAATCATGCTGCTTAGCACAGTCAGGGGAAGGCTAAGGGGAGGCTGTGTGAGAGCCAGAGCAGATGGGTTTTGTAATTTTTGCTTTGCAGACCACCACAGTTTTCCAGGGGAGGTCCAAATCTGGGATAACGGCTGTTGAGTTCATAGACTTGCTTTGTTTAATTATAACTCGCAGACTGTTTAATAGGGGCCTGGAGACCCTAGGAACCACCAAGAGACAGAGGTTGACAACCACCAAATATCTCCGTAGGAAGAAGGTATATAAAACTTTCAGTTAATGAAGCTGAAAAAAACAAAATAATATTTTATGTGCATAACTGGGCATTGAAGCAACCGCCTGTGAGGTCTGGTGTGCTTGTTGTCACCTGAAGCTCTTCAGTTGGTCAACTCGCCTTTGAATCCAGACAGCCAGGCTTGAGCTGACATTGCTGTTTCATGTGCTATGGTGGGGCTGAAGGCCCTCAAAACATCTGTGCTCTGTACCGGTTACCTGTAATGCAGGTCTTCATCTCAAAGCCTTTTAGGTATAGTGTCTCCTATAGTCCTTTTAAACAAAAAATTCCCAGCAAGCAACAGGTCAAATTTTACCTCTTGTTTTTAATATTTTTTTAAATTTCAGGCACCTTTGCAGATTGTCCTCATTGCTTGGTCTATCATTTTTGACGTTTAATATCTTAAATATCTTGTGTCTCAGCCAGAGCCTGGTCTTTGGGACTGGTGTTAATTCTCGTCAACCCACCTGGTGAGTGGGTCCCTCTGCCTCCCTCCCAGGTTCTCGTGGTCTCTGCTGGTTTCCTTCCACCGAGTGTGGGCAATGGGTGGCTTTCTCAGAGGTACCAAGTCACCTAAAATGTAACTAAAGGACACAGAAGAGGACAAGGAAGGGTTCAAGTGTGCACTTAACCTTTATAAAACACCAGAGGATCCACATAAAAAATAAATTAATAAATACTTTACTGCAGGTAGGGGTTTCGGCCAAGCTGGCACCTTCTCAGGTGCTATCAGCAGCTGGGAACAGATCTGTAGGCAATAGGTTTCACTGGTTCTTGTGTGCATGAGCAGAGGGTCTTTCTCAACAATTTCTTTTATAATTGTTTCATCCTTCTAATAACCTTCTTTCTGATCACACCATCACAGTGTGTGTGTGTACACATGTGTTTCCCTCCTTTCCCTGTGCCCCCTCTGGTAGCTTTTAAACCTGCTGGCCAGTTTAAAACATATCTGTCAGCACAGTAAAGGTGTCAGAGATATGACACTCTGACATTTTTAATGAAAATCCGTGCCCTAGAAGAAAAGAGAGGTGCAAAATGGGACCCCGCTGAGGGAAAGTCTGCAGCACATGCTTACAGTTTGCTGGAGAATTTCCCATGTAAATACCCCAGCTCAGCCAGCCCCCAGGTCCACAGAAGACAAACATCGATGTGAGGCCAGATGTTAACCCTTACAACACACTGCAGTAGTTTTGCCATACTGCCTCCCTGCTCCTATTCCTCTCCCTCCACCTTTTCTACCAGAAAGACCACCCCTGGCTTTACCTTGCCAGCTGATGTTTAGAGGTGAGCTTAGGGATGCTTAGCAGACATTTGGGGGATGAGCTAGAGCTCAGGGCTGCATCTAAGGTAGGTGTCTCCTTGCTTTTTCACTCCAGAGAGCAGCTCATCTCCCCTGTCAGACCCACCTCAGGAGGCATTGCTCGTTGTCCAGGGATGCCCATCTCTCCACTGACTCCAGGGCAACCTGCAGTGGATCAGGCACCTATTTCTCAGGCAGTTAAATCCTTGAGTTTAATTTTAATACTGCCTTTAATTCAGGCAGTTAAATCCTGAGGCCTGCTTTCTGCAGATATGGTTTTCAGAGGGGACAAGGAGGGCTGTTTTCCCTCCCTGCCACCCCTGAGCTGTCTGCTGAGAAGCGAGATGCTACAGCCCAGGAGCCCGGAGTGGCTGCGCTGCCCTTGCCCATGTCATGACCACAGCTGTTCTGTATTTCTGACTGGGAAGGGGGCTCCCACATGGCACAGCGACTCACCGGCTGAGTGACACGCACACTGACGTGCGGGTGCCCATGTGTATTTTTAGCTCCGCTGCCAGCAATTCAGAGTGAGTTATGAGATGGCTGGGAGAGATGGGTTTGGTCCAGGCTTGTGTGTCTACCACAAGAGTGGGCTGTGGTTCAGCGCCAGGCAGGCTCTCCAGCCTTCCACTTGCCCTTAGGTGGGGATGCAGCAGCTGCTGGAGCAATTTGCGGTGCGAATAACTGCAGAGCACAGTCTCCAAATTACCTTCTGCTTGGAGGCCCTTGTATTACCCCAAACGAATCTGAGCAGATTTGCAGGGGAGGACGTTACAGTGCAGGATTTGGACACTGTGAATGGATTTAATCCAAACATTTGAGAGAGTCAGCAAGCCAGTCTGATCCTGACAGGAGGGATGTTGGTGCAAAGCCCTTGCTGGGTTTCTGACTCTC
The DNA here is from genome assembly GCF_000708025.1 of Charadrius vociferus. Classification (NCBI taxonomy): domain Eukaryota; kingdom Metazoa; phylum Chordata; class Aves; order Charadriiformes; family Charadriidae; genus Charadrius; species Charadrius vociferus. Next base: position 243,580 of record NW_009647740.1, read on the forward strand.
AGAAATCTTCCTAGCAATCCCCATGTGATAAGTGCTTTGGTGAGGAACTATATAAAAATACCAAAAGTATAAGTTACACGATAAGGTGTTTGGAATCACAAGGGAGACCTTGCAAATCTAGCCGTGAGGCACTTGCACGTAAAAAAAAAAAAAAAAAAAAAAAAAAATTGCAGCTTCTTTTAGTTGCAACCTAAACTTTGAGCTGAGTTAAATCTCCCCAGCCCTGGGCTGATCCCCGCAGCCCCTCCCGGGTTTTCAATGCATCCAACAATGAAAGTGAAATCCAATCCCATCCAATTAGAGGAAAATGAATGGCTCATCTACAATAAATGGGCTCTGAATAACAATAAGCCAACAAGAGAGCAATGAACTGGAGACAGAGTACAATCTTCCTGAATGTTAATCGGCAACTAACTCCACAAGCTTCTTAGAGGTGGAAAGAATTGGAGGAAAATAGATTAGGGAAGCTTTAGAGCACATTGCCTTTTAACTGCTTAGGCTTCACATTTTTACCTAAATACAAGAATGTTTCTAATGCTGTCTTTTGCAGGGTGAAGGCGGGGGGGTGGAGGGTGGGGGGTGATGGGGGTGTTTGTTCTCAAAGTTAAATGTTTTCAGTTTATTTATAATTTGACATGGTAGGTCCTACTGTATACCCTCTAGTATTTTGTCATGGTTTTATTTATTCAAAAGTCCCTTTTTAAAATTACAAAATAAAAGGGCAGACGCCTTGGAAAATGTTTTCTGTAGATCTGAGGATTTGGGGAGTGAGGCTGAATGAATCCAGAAGTCAGCCTGAGACTGAAGAGAAGCTGGAAAGGCGAAAGAAAGGATAAAGAAAATTCGGCAGTTCAGCAGCTGAAGTGCTGTCCTTACCTAGCAGGCTCCCCTGATGCTGCCCACTCTCCGGTCCCATGTAGACACCTTTTCACTCTCTCAAGGCTAATAATACCAGAAATACCTGCAGAACAGCCCAGCTGCTGCTTTCCTCTGCGATCAGCCCCACAGGTAATTTTTGTAAAGCCAGGGAAGGTGCAGCATTCCTGACCCCTCACTAAGAGAAACCCCCACAGCCACATAGGTCCCATATTTGAGGTAACCAGGTCTCACCAAGCTGAGCTGGGTTGCCCACCCTCTCCATTCACCCTATTAATTTCCTAATAACCTTTTTTTTTTTTTCTTTTTCCCTTCCAGGCAGGCAGAGAGGTTATTCAGCTGGGCCAGCACTGCCATCCCCCCCTGCTTACCTTCATCCACAGGAGCCCAACTCAAAGGCCATGAATTCCCACTGGTCAGTGTGGGCATTTGATCAGGCCCCATTAGGTAAGAGCAGGTTAACCTCACTGCAGCCTGGGCATCCACCTTGGCCATGGTGGCGGGGGGTGAAGCAGCATGTTGGTCCTCTGGAAAGAAAAGTGCTCTTGCGCTGGCAACGTGATATAATTTTTGGTTTATACATTGTTGATACAATCCTGGTATCTATAGTGTATACATGTATATGTGTGTGTACACACACACACATATTTATACGTATATATAATACACATATTATACAGTATACATAAAAGCTATCCCTGCTTGCTCCTGAAGAAAGCTGTCAAGAAAATTCTTGCAGAAATCATGAAAGTAAAGGGCCTTCAAAAAGTGTAGTGATGTGAGGAGAAGGTGCCATTGCTGGCTTTAAAAAAGCCCTAGAAATGTGACACATGGTAATGCATGCTGTGATGTCCAATTTTGCAAAGAGGCTGAGACAACATGTTCCCATCCGTGCCAAGGGTGTCTGATGCCCATGAGGGTGCTCTACGCCCCACTCTCCTCTGCTCCTTCGGTGTCTGCCTATGCATGCTCTTCATGATGGCTCTCCGAGGAGGGCGCTCTAATAGCACCTGGGAGGGCTGCAGGGACCAAGTGACTTTCCTCTGTTGGAGCTGAGCGCTCAGTTTCATGCTCAACTTGTGCTGCCAGGGCTGCTCGTTACCTGCAGGAGGGAGGGCAGGTCCCTGGGCATGTTTCCTATGTTGCATTCCTCATCACAAATGTCTTCCCAGAAGCAGCTCCAAATTTGGTATCTCATGGACAAAAAAGCTGGCAAACAGGTCCCGAGAAAACCAAAATACGTTCTTTCTCTGTATGGCAAGATGGGAACGAAGAAAGGAGCCATAACCTCCTTTCCCTCTCCTAATCTGCCATACAAGCAAAGGGTCGCTCATTGTATTCTTTCAGAGACGCAAGAATTTGATAGGCGTATAGATAAGCCATTAAGTAATATACATGCGGAGCTAAAGGGGATTTGGAAGGGAGAATTATTCATTTGCTAAATTAAATAACAATTTGGTCTCGGCACCATTAAAATAAATTTCCAAAGGCCATTGTTTGTTTGAACAAAGAGGGGAAAGGAGCTGTTAGAAGCAGTTTACACAGTTCAGATATGAGGGGTTGTGTGCGTTAATAAGACCAGCATTGGTGCTCAGCATGTAGCACAGAAAACACATTTGCTGTAGTGTGCTGGACACGCTCTGGCCAGCACTTGGCAACAGCATTTCACCCTGCCAAAACTTAGCCTTGAGAGCAAGAAATGCCAAGGGGAATTTCAAATTCCACAAATACATTTTTTTCTAAAAAATGACTTAGACTGTTGGTCCAGAAAAAGGCAGTGGCAGTGGCCAGTAGAAGCCCCTGGCTTTGACCATTTGGGGGCAACATACTGTTCCTTTCCCTTCCAGCAGCCTTGAAGCACCCTCACCCTTCCCCCATCTGCCCTTATCCCCTCAGCAGTAAACATGGAGCATTTGCTGGAGCCTCCCACCTTGTTTGGTTTCTTGGCTTTGGTTGTCACTTAACTGCAACAGCAATTCTTTGGTTAGTCTGGGATTTTCAACACAAGAGATTTGTTCTGCAAGTCCTAGGAAGAGTTAGGAGTGCTTTGGTGCCAAGATAAGGTACAGGATCACATTTAGCCCAGGCCCAAGCATCTTAAAAATATTAAAAATCTTAGCACTTATGCAAGAGCTGCACAGGTTTATGATCATTGTATGACAAAAAGGGCATGGCACCAACTGGTGGTGGTGGTTGGTTTATAAAACCAGATTCTGGTAACTCGATTTACTCAAAATGGCACTATCTGTTCCTCGTGGTTCTGCCTGTAGAGACAGTGGTACTGCTCATGTAACAAGCTGCTACTCATCGTGGGGGGTCACAGTGAAGGTACTAGGCAGGGTAAGGAGAACAACTTCAATGAAAAAACAATTTTCTGTGAGAGCTTGAGTGGGCATTTTCATTTAGAAGAGCAATATCCTGTGAAAACAAATTCCCTTTTCATAGGTGCTCATCATGTTTTCATTTTTTGAATCATTCATTTCATTTTTTGGCAGAAAGGGGAACCATCTCCATTTGCCCCTGTGACCATAACACCTCTGAAGAACCACAGTCCAAGGGTTGATGTCACATTGTCTTTTGGCACTGGACCACCTCTCCCATGAGGCTCTGCACCAGGAGTTCCTAGGAGGCTCCTGCCTCTGCTTCACACAGTGGGCAGCTGAGATACCCAATGGATGGATAACCTTCTCCCAGCCAGGGGAGCTTCCTCACCAAGGACCACAGCAACAGTGCTCACACATCAGCCCTGAGGTAAGGTGGCTGTGATTTGGAGACCTAGGGCTGCCCTTATCCCTCTCCCTTATCCCAGCTCCCAATCCTTCTGTGGCCTCTGAGTGGCAGTCTGGCCTGCAGCAAGTTGGCTGCGATGTTGGCAGAAAAGCATTTCGAGAACTTGGTTATGGCATAAAGCTAAGCCTTGCTGGGCTACACGGAAGGCTCACTGCCAAAATCTTTGCTCATGGCAAAAATCAGTGCCTTGGACAAGGTCTGATCTCCCTGCTTCAGTGGCCATGGTCGGCTCCCCCAAATCTAAAGCATTTTGGCCTGGGGATCTTGCATCTCCCCTCAGGTCACTTAACAAGATGAGGAGCCCTGTGTCCATGTGTGATCCAACTCTGGCTGCTCTCACCACATCTGCATAAAATGCTTGAAAAGTCTTTTAGATGCCTCCATCAGCTGCATCTCTATTTGGTAACTAAGAGCCTAAAACCTGTGCCTTTAAACTTGTCTGGTATTAGCCCCTTACTTTTATTTTCTTTACTAGGGATAAATTTGCCCTGTCATATTTTGTATTCCCAGCCTGCCGAAGAGGCTGATCCCCAGAGCAGAGAGCAAGGCCAGCGCTTCCCTGGCACTCTCACAGGGCTGCTCCCGCCAGAGCTGCCTGAACAAAGTGTCGTTTGAGACTGGCTTTGGCGGCCCATGGCTCCCTACAGGGATCTCTTCCATTTCTGAGGCAAATCTGGCAAGTTTTTCCGTTTTCCATCCTGATGTTTGTGGCTGTTCCCACATGAGAAGGGTAAGTGGGGGACTGAACAAATTGGGTCCCAAAGGCTCCCAGCAGAGAGCTGAAGACCTGACACCTTTCCCTCAAGAAACCCATAATTTGTGGGTTGACAATTAACGACTAACTCCTCTATGTTAATCTACTTTTGCTCTTCTCTCCCTGCACCTACTCTCTGGGAAAGAGAGCTGGGGAAAAGAGCATTATAAATTAGGTAAAAATTGTGCCCAGGTAATTCTTGGAGGGTAAGGTTGCCCAGATGACTTTTCTAATTATTGACATGAACATCTTTACTGAATCCAGGAGTATCAGGTGTCTGAAAGGGAGTGCTTACTGAGAAATGTTTGGTTTATTAAGCAATATTTTGAAAGAAAAGCACCTGTTTTGGGAGAATACCTGGCTGGCTGGAGACTTGTTCTGGCAGTGCTGAACCACATTGTACACATGGGAACAAAAGGGGCCTCAGGAGGATGGGTAATACTGCTCTACCATAAGACAAGTTGTACTTTTCACGGCACCTATGCCCAGAAGAGGGTGGGATTTAACACAGCTTTCTCACTTCAGTTATCCTACTGAAAAATGTAGGCACATCCCCATTTTTTGTGGCTCGCAGAGGCTTTACAAAGGAAGTCAAGGCTCAGGCCAGAGCTGCAGATGGTACTTTGGGTTGAGAAGTCCAACAGCCATTGCAGTATCCAGCTCTTTTTCTAGCTTTGGGCATTCAACATCTCCCACATTTCTCTTACAAACCCATGTAGTTTAGATTCAGATTTATTCCTGATACTGCTTTTCAAAGCCTCTTGACAAACCTTTCAGCAATCAGCTTGCTTTTATCTGAGTGACTATCAGCAGCAGCAGATACTTTGTTCCCTTGGATCCTGCAGGGGAGCTCAGCTCTCTGGCCCGGATTTTACATCCAGTGTGTCCATCCCCACCCCAAAATTCTGGAACTACCATAATGCTGTAGCACTCCTACAGCACCGCCCGGGACAGCAGGAAGCCCAAACTCAGACCCACCTTTTCTAACACGCAGCCCTCTGCCACATCTTTATTAGCTGTAGCACTGCAGGAAGGACTGTCTCAGGTCTTCATGTGCACCTTCACTCTGCTCAACTTGCCTGAAAAGAGAGATTTTAGAATATCTTTGCCCTGGGAAGGCAGGATTCAATCTGCAAGCTTGCAAGCTCCTGCTGACCTCTCTGCTTTCTGAGGGGTTGCAGGCCTGTCACATCCTTAGAGGCTGCCAGAGCGTAGCACGGTTCATTTGAATTTGAATAAAGTACTGAACTTTATTTTGAGCCCTAAAATTCAAATCAGAGTGCGATGAACACATGCCTGCAGGATGTGAATTTAAAAAAGAGCCTCTGAGCTCTTTTTTAGAGCTGCCCATGTTTCTCATCTCTCTGGTTTTATCATGTGGAGAGCAAATACTAAAAAAACAAGTCTCTGCATTGAAATATCTCCCAAAACATGGACCTCACTAAAAGATTTTAACTGAAATTTTTCTGTGAGAGGGAAAAAGTGACTCCTTAGACAATATATCCTTGTTTCTTTTTCAGCAGAATAAAATTTTGGTTAACAGAGGGACTACCCGAACTATCTTAGGTTAAAAAAGGAAAAAAAATAAAAAAGGAAAAAAGAAAAAAAGGAAAAAATTCACTAAACCACTGAGGTTTAATCTTAACTCGGATTTTGGCAACTTGGGTCAAAAATTAAAGTTATCCCAAAGTTTGCTATAGGAAAACAGCTGCCACGTTTAGTGGGTCTAGCAAAAAATCCTCAACAGTTTGTTAGAGAGAGAAAACCAGCCAGCCTGTCCCTGGAGTTATACAGGACTACAAACTGGCAAGACTCACCAGGTAATCCTTTTTCAGCAGAGGCTTGCAGAGAAACTGTCAAGCCAATCCAAGAATAATAAAAACCTTAATTATGGGCTTTCCCTCCCTACAGAACACATGGATTTAAATGCGTCTTGCTGGGATTTATCATACATGAGAATGTGGTATATTTTTTACTGCCCCTTCTTTCTCTTTTACTCATGAAGTACTGGAGTTTTCCAAACATGATGCTCCACTTTCAAAGACTAAATCCTTAGCTGGTAGAAAATGGGATAATGCAGCTAATTCCTTCTGCAGCTATACTGATTTGCACCAGCTGCAGATCAGCCCTGTTATATTACCTAGGTGCAAAGTGGAGCTGCTTTAATTCTTTATTCTTGTTTGATTTGAGTTTCAAAAATAAAACTGTCATACAAAGTGCACGTTTACGAACGAGTCAAAACCCATCACACTGCAACTATTTAATTGTAAGCAGGTGAGATCAGCTTTCTTGTGATAAGAGCTTCTGATATTGGTGTCTCTTTCTTGTGCAGGCTTAAAACTTTACTTGCAAAATCTCCTTGTATTCTTTTGAAATCCCTTGGGAGATTAAAAAAAAAAATACTCCAGTTAACACTCCCTCATTCCATTTTTAAAGGTCATGCTTAGAGCTGGCAGTTGTTATAGGAGCTGTCCTCTGCAAAGAAAAGTCTTAACTAGCCAGGCACAGACTTAACCTCACCATCGAAAAACTAACATTGTCACTAGGATATGGAGAAACCATGGTGAAGAACTAGCAACAGCTAGACCACGGCAGAATGAGCAGTCGGCATCTGCTCGGTGGGCCTTTATCATGCAGTGTTGTATGTACGATTCAAAATGCACAGAACGATTGTTGAAATGATGTAGACAAATTGACTCAAATTAGTTTAGCATGGGCCATGCAAAGTTTAAGCTTGTTGAGCCCAGACACATAGCAACAGCCGCTGCCGTACTTTGGAAGACCGCGCGTTCGAAGCGCTAGCAGAAAAGCAGTATTCCAGCCCGCATTCGCAGGGTTTGCTTTTGTGCCCGCTTGCTTCTTTTCTTTTAATTTTGCCTGGCTCTTGGAAAGTCTTGGCAGAAGCGATCCCTGCTGAAGACTACACCAGCACTGATAATTTTATAGAAGTACTTGTGAGCTTTAATGTCATTTTATACTTCCTTAATCTTTTGACTGTTACTTAATGACAAACAAATCCCCAAAGAACTGGGGGGAAAAAAAGATTAAAAGGATTTTGAGATTGTGTTCTCTGCTTTCAGTCAAACTGTCCCAAATCCTGCCAACACAATTCTCCAGTGCCCTATGACACCCCTCCCCAGACCACCAGGAGTGAGTTTCTTATTGTATTTACAGTAATCTAATTACAACAGTTCTTCAATTCACAGCCAGCTTTGGTATACAGACTTTAGCAAGAACTCTCCTCTCAGCGCAGATTGCAAACTTTAATCTTTTAAACTAACACACTCACAGAATCCCCCCCCCAAAAAAAAAAAATCTGAAATGCCTGTGTAAGCTACTGTGTTCCCCCTCCCACACCCGCCAACGCTTCTCTCATCTTTTTGTTAAGTTTTCTTTTGTGCCAATTTACTGCCTAAAGATAATGCAAGAGTTCCTAAGAGATAATATTCCATAAGGTTATAAAACTAAGGTAAAAACAGGTTGCCTGCCAGAAAACTTCTTTTAAAAAAGATATTTTTCTAAATATGTGTGGTTCCCTTAAATATTTTTTAACATCTCTGTATTTCTGTAGTTGAAGAAGCAGCTACGTAGAGGAAATAAAGACTGAACATTTTACTTAAAAATAAAATACAGTCTCAGCTTAAAATTGTCTTTGCCCAAAATCATTTGATCTTCAAGCTGATTAACTTTATTTAGAAGAATCAGATGACAAAAGTAGATAGGCTTTGTACATAATAAAAATGTCACGAAAATGAAGACAGAAAAGATTGTTTTATATGAAGCAAAATATAAAACAAAAGTAGAACCCGCAATGAATTAGCAAATCTGGACATTCTTAGTGTGACATTGCAGCCATCTAGCTATATGCACAAGTATTGCACTATTCAGTTTCATTTCCATCACAGGTTTTCCACTTAAAGCTTTTACAACAATACTGGGTTTACCAACACAGATCTTCTGGAAGTTTGAGGGAGCTTTTCTCTTCTCCCAGCCTGGCATTTGACTCTCTGCGCTGTGCTCACATGAAGTCTGATCTTGAACTCACTAAAGTTAATAAAATCTTCACTCCCAAAGACATGAGGAATAATTTAGGTCCAATATTACTACAAAACTTAGGTCTCACCCATTACCGTGTCCTTTGGAAGATGTATAGAAGGCAGAAATATATGTATGGTCATACTTCAGTTACAAGTATTTCAAATTCTCAGTTTGGCCTTTGATATGTTTGGTTGGCTTCTGTGAGGCTCATCAATCATTTTGCTTTCTAGTATGTACCAGCATTCCTCGTCATGTCAGAATTGTTTTGATACTTAATTCCTCCTGTTGAGATTCATTGCTCTGCAAGCTGAAATGAGCTGGACAGTCAAACCTCAGCTATTTCCTACGTTTTTTTGTGAATCTTGAAAAACTGGAAGCATAGTAGCGTCTTTTCTGGTCTTGTGTTCACTCTTGAAAAACTACTTCTAATGTACCTTTGTGCTGTTTTCCTCTGAGCAAACTGGCCATGGTAATACTCAATAAATGAAGCAATTACTCAGTCTGTAAAATCTTTTGGTTTCTAGATAATGTGCATACTCTGCTCAGTCTGAAGAACTCGGAATAATGAAATGGCTTTGAAAAACTCGTATGAAAGAGTAAGAGACAGCAGCTGCTTGGAAACCTCCCAACTTTCATCAAAGTGTTTTGGAAATGACAGATTGTATGTAGCAGTTCATTTTTGTGAGATCTAATTTAAGTGTTAAGATGTGGTATAATATATCTAATCCTTAAGAGTCCAGTAATTTGTCAGGTTGGAGAACAGACGGGAAATACTCTTGCCCTTATAAAAACAAAGTTGTTTACTGATTTGGGAGATATTCTTGTGTGAGGGACTGTCTCCCCTAATAAAGGGAAAACCTACCATGCTACTCCTGCAGGAGGTGTGGAGCAGGGAAGCCCAAAGTGTACGAATGCCATCTGCTGGCTTGATTAAAAAATATGACCCTCCAGAAACTGCTGCTGCTGTCTTTGAAGATGGCTGTGGAGGGCCAGATCTCATTTCACATATTGGCACGAGCCAGTCACATTATTCCATATCCAAACTCATGTTAATAAATGAAGACTCAAGCTGAGATTACTTAAACCAAACTTGCCTTAATGTGTACATCTGTGCTCGAGCATTAGGTTTGTTTCATGCTTTATGTCACCGGTGCTTAGTTAGATCAGGAATAAAAGACATCTGTGCTTGCAGTTTTGCTGAATATCGTGTTTAGATGTACTAATCCTCATGTAAGTTTATACCCATTAGACTATTGTTTTACTGTTTTACACGCAGTGCTGCATGGAAAGGGTTCTGCACAATGAAGCCAGTTTTAGCCCAGGTGATTTCATCTCTCTGGGTTTGTAACCAGCTTTCCTTTTCAGGGCAACAATCTGGCTTGATCCAGAAGGAATTCTGGAGAGAATGAGCTGCCCAGGAGGACCTGGGGGTCAAACACTGAGCAATCCAACCAAGCATAGAGGAACCCACACCTCTACAGGAGCTTGTAGCCTCTGCGAACTTCTCCCTAGGGTTCCAAGTGCAAACAACAGCAAAAAATGTGTATTTTTAAATTAAACCATAGACTAGAGTCTGATCATTTGCATGGGTTAAACCATTATGAATTTTAGAAATATTTCACGAGTACTTTAGGGTCTATCTTCTCAGCATACTCCTGCAGAAACTGGTAATTCAGTCTGGAGTAGGATGCTAAAAGGCAGTCTCTTCCCGAATACGGTCAAGCCCATGCCTTGTATAACTGCTGGCAGAGACTCATAGCACATCTACCCTTACAGTGGTGGGCCAAAGAATCAAGAAATAAAAACTTAAGTTTTTCTGTTTCCTCACCATGTCCTCTCCTTCTCTCCTGGGCTGAATTCAAAGTCCAAGTGAGGAGGAGGATGGTTCCTTGCTACGCTTACCCCTAGGTTTCGGCAGAGCCAACTGAGTGTGGACCCTGCTTTTCCTGAGCCGCTCATGTCTGGCAGAAAGCTGGCAAAAGACAGACCCAACATGTCCTCTCGTTACTTTTTCATGAGACTAAACCAGAGGAGCAGCTGCTGCTTAGGGACTTTCCAGCTCACACATCAAATTCTTTGAGGGAACACCAGACCACAGTTGGAAACAGTGCCCTTTATCGCAGCAGTGCAAGGCATAACCTTTCCAAATTTGACAGAGACCTCCAAATTCACAGGACTTAAAAAATACCAAATGTTGAGTGAGTTTAACTTGCCCTTACTTGCCTTCTGGCTCCTGAGCTGTTAAGATTTACAGGCAACTCATTCTCTCTCCACAGCATTGCTCCAGATACCGTAACGTCAGCACTGACCAGGGTGTGTGATTTTATCTGTACAGAGATGGGACTGATTTGGAGGGAGGGTTGCTTAGAAATTAGGCATTTTTAGAGAGTATGTTCGCAGTTTATAATTAAGATTGTCATATTGTCATTTTATAATGAATGAGTAGTCAGAACATTCCCTTTGTACATGTTTGATTAATTCTCTTGAGTCTATATAAACAAATGGCACCATTTCCCCCATACTCCCGATAATGCACAGTGAATATGATGCACTGTATTTTTCCAAGGATGACCCATTCTTGTGAAGCTTTAGCCATTCCATGGTTCTACTCTGAAACTGTTCTTTTTTTTTATTTTATTTTTTATTTTAGGTACTTCATGTTGTTCAAAAATGACCGACAGCCAAGCGAGCTGAGAAGGCTGTCATTATTTAGTGCACGAACTCTAAAACGGGGTCAGAGCCGACGGTGTAGCTAATGATGGCACGTGGTTAATGACGAGTCAATGGTGGGATATGACTAATGAAGGGAAAAGGATTGCAGAACTGCAAAGTCACCGAGTGCACTGCATGGCAGCTAAAAACTCTTTAAGCCCGTGTAACACCAAGCCTACAACCACCTTTTTGCACTCCTACTCCCCTTCCTAGTAGCACAGCAAGAATTTCCAAATCACCTGTGCCAGGATCTTGCAAAACCGCAGCTTCCACTGTGAGAGTTCAGGCTGACCGCACACACCACCTCCAGCACCTCTGTCTGCTCCACAAGATTTCAAAGTGTTGTACTGGGATGTCCCCTAAGCAAGGACAGCAATCTCATCACTTCTTTCCAACAAATGAGTTGTGTGTCTTCTACAGACTGTTAACTGCATTACACTAGTGAGTCAGTGCTATGAAATGCAAGTAATGAATTACACCATCATCATTCTCATCATCACTCTTAATTATTTTTTTTCTTGAAGAGAAGAAGGACTTAAATGAAGTATAGGGTTTGATCAGAAAAATGGGGAGAAGGAAGGAAACTATACTCCACATAGAGAAGAAGGGTACAAAACCATTGTGCAGAATTTAAATCTAGTTGTGTACAGGATTGTGTTTGATAGAGTTCAGGGGTTTGGGTCCAAGGTTTGTGAAACCATGTGGCTTCATCTACTTTTGAATGTTCCTTTTAACCCCAATATACCAGCTACAGGTGTGGAGCCATCTGGCAGAGATTAAGCATGGCATTAGAAAGCCATAGGGTTGTAAAGTATTCACTTCTTAGCACCGTCAATATTATCTTACTTCTTATTTGAAGTTGATGATTTGTAGTTCAGAATTGAAATCAGTGTACTTTTTCTGAGTATTTCCACACCTATTTTACAACTCTGTTTCATATTTGTCTTTTCGTTTGTAGGAATAAACACAATAACAGCAAAAAGAGTCTCTGACATGTAACTACAGTGATAGGCACAACTTGAGGACCAGTGGCAATCTGTTGGCTCTCCTGATTAATGGCTAGCAATTATCAGACCATTTATTAGACCTTAAGACAGATCATGGAATGTTTTATTGTTACACTACCACCTCTGGTACCAACAGTACCTGAAAGCACTTGCTTATCTATAACCTGGTAATTAAATAGCTGTAACAAAGTATGGAGATACCTGCCTGATTTTCCAAATGCTTGGGTGTCTCATCAGTCCACTGGGAAGAATAAGGAAGCAGAGCAGGGACTTGAATATCTAATTAAGCTGATGGAAGGTACATACTCAGCTCCGCAGAGATGCCTTGGGAGACAAAAGCAAGGAAAGAGGTGCTCAGTGCCCCTACAGGTCTGGGTTTGCAGAGATGCCTTGGGAGACAAAAGCATCAGTGCTCAGTGCCCCTACAGGTCTGGGTTTTATCTTCGCTTTGTTTGTAACCTCAAAATTATCAAAGGACTTCTTGCTGTGTAGATCTGTAAATCTGATAATGTTTCATAACAGAAATGGAGGCATGGTAGAGATAGACTTCAGGAGTGACTTCATGCTTAGCAAAGCTTGTTATTTTAAATGTCAATCTCTTGGGGGAGGTTCCCGTGCCAACAATTTCCTTCAGAGGTTACATGCTATGAAAGTGGGTGAACACACACCCAACTCGTAACTCAACCTTCCACCTTCATAAAACAGAGCAAAAAGCTTACGAAAACGCACTAGTAGAGCACACAGCTGGGAAACAGAAAGAAGGACATTTCATTTAAAACCGGATAAAAAACCAAACTGGCACAAAAGAGTTGCTGCGCTTCTATGCAGCACACCACACCTAGGAGACTAAACAGCAATATTATCATCTATACCTATTTATTCAAGGCAGGGATCTGACCTTTCCAGGCTCATTTGTTTCAGCAAACTTTGCTCATGTTACTCATGACTGCTCATATTCATAAGACTTGCAAGATTGGAACATCAAATAATTGCTGATAATACAAAGAAAGTGTGATAGGAGGAACAATACTGTTTCTTACTATGTGATTATCTTTTTTTTTCTTTAAGGCTCTGAGAAATCACTCCAATTACTTTGATCATTCTCCTGTCAAAGGTACATTTTTAAATTGGCCACTGCACTTCTACAGATCTGAAGGTTTTTTGTGATCTTTGCAATAAATCTTAATTGAACTGGGTACTATAGTTCTACCAAATAATTTTATTGTAATTATTTTGTTCTGGGTTTGTCAATGTCCACCAATCATTCTGCCAGTTATACGGAGGAAATGCCACCCTGCAGGTTGAGCAACAGATCCAGACTGCTTCAGGGGTTGGGTGGCTTCAGTCTTGTCACTTGACCCCAAAGTGACACCACGTCCTGACCTATAAAATGAAGACAATAAAACCTATTCACCTTTGTAGACACTGGTGCAACAAATGGTTGAATAGCAGTATGTAAATTTAAAATCTTAATTAAACTGAGGCAGAGCGCCAAGTAATCACAAAGCACACGCTACTAGAAACAAGCTCATTAATAGTTCTGCTGCTGGAACCAGTTTTTTAATGGCTCAGTAATGAGCTGATACTACAATCTGCAAAACCACGGTTCTTGATAATTTTTTTAAGTATATATATATATCGTGATAATGGTTTGAACTGGTGTGTGCACATCTAACAAAAAAGATACCTCCAGTCATTCAACAGCCTAAGAATTAAAATCTATTCTTGCTTATTCCCAATTTGTATTGGTATAACTGCAGTCAGCTGTGCTACAAAAAGGTATGAGGATACTCTGGCTTTTCTGTTGGTACGTGGCACTGTAGTGGTACTTCAGTACCATGTTTGATCTGTTACTTTCTAACCATCACCCGAAAATGTACAACCAATGTATGTCTCTGACTTTCTTCCTTTGCCTGCTACAGCCACCCGGTACTCCTAGCAGAGAGAGAGTTTCATTTTCTATGAGACGACATGCATCTGCAGGTAAGACATGACATTTAATTAAGCATTTCTCTTCATATGAAATGAAGACATTAAATACGTTTGAGTGGAGTACGCTGCTCTTTCATTCCAACCTGGTTTTGTTAGTAAGATAACGTCAGCCAGTGGCTTCACTACGAACAAATGTTGGATATTAATCTCTCTCCCTCCCTCCTTCCTTCCAGCACAGTATTAACCTAGGTTATCTACTCAGGGAACCCATTTTTAAGCCCTAAATTAGAATTTTATTTCTAATTTGCAAAAGAACAGTTCTTGTCTAATCTTTCTCCACTACACCACAGGCATGGATCTGCAATAGGGATGTATTCACATCCATGGCATACAAGTTAGATGGCACCCAATAAGATCCAGCTCTGGCCTTCACCTTTGGCTGCTACACTTTATTATAATCTCTAGAAACGAACCAAATAAACCAACACATGTGGTATCTCATGTGCCTTCTCATTGCACTCCTCATTCAGGTCTCCTGGCGAGGAAACAGTTCCACTGGAGCTTGCTGTCCACTCACATGCCGAGAGACTTCACCAGACTTACGAGCCTGATGCTCTCCCCACAGCTTTGACTTTTCACAACCACTACCTACAACAGGAAAAACGGAAGGCCTCAGAGTTCAGGAGACACATGCCATATTTTAAATTAAGTTCTGCACTGACAGAGAAGGACTTTCAGGGCTGTTTCCTCGGTCTACATTGAACCCAATACAGTAAAACTCCAACCCTGGCAGCAGTTCCCCACAGCTGCTGCAGCAGTAGAAGTAACCACAATCACCATAATGGAATACAAAATGTATATATTTTGACCTTACTTCAATTATTTTCTGCATCTGTAACCATAGTGCATTCACAGACAAAATCTAAAAACCTATAATCTAAATGAAAGAACCGCTCCTCCACAGAGGAAGACCAATTGTTGTATTTTTTTCCATTTAAAAATAGTTATGAAGCTGCTTGTATGCTGTTTCCAGTGAAAGAAGGTTATTTATTTCTCATAAAGGCTAAATAATACTAAAGACGTCTTAACTGAATACACCAACAGCGGACCATCTTTGAGACTATTTATGAAGGAAATGTTCAATGCATGAAAAATTAAATAAGAGCAAAAATAGCCACAATGACGACATCTCTACAACCAAAACCTTCTCCTCAGCTTCACTGAGGAAAGTTACTTTAGCAAAGTAACAGCGACGCCGCTCATTTGTTTTCTGTTGTTTGCAGAGATGTCAGCCTGAAGTTATTTCAGTTATTACACCTGCCAGTGAGACTTCACCGCCAGTCGCTGGGGTTTTACGAGGAAGTTGGCTCTTTCCGTTTGCTCAGCAAAACGCTTCACCAACCCAAGTCCTTCTATGCCATCCTGTCTTTCCGAGTTTGAAAAATAAAGATATTTTAATCTCTGCAATGCCTTTAATTTTCCATTACTAGGGGGCAAAACATTTTTCGGTGCTTCATGCTGTAAAGTTTACAGGTGATCAATTGACTCTATTACAGAGAAAATATTCAAGCAGCAACTCTTTCTTCTGCCACCAGAAACACGAAGCTACAAGCCTTGCACCTGAAGCAGAGCACCACACATAAAGCAAGCACTGGGTACACCTGGGCCCTAGGGCAAGGGATGAACGGCAGCTATCGGAAAATCTCCTTATTTCAAAGACCAAAAAGATGGTAATAGTAGCACCTGTCGTCTGTTAGCACCAGGGAGGTACACACTCTATGAGTTCAGAGAGTCGCTGGCCTGTCCTCCCAGGTGGTAGAGATAAGATCCCAGAGTAAGACTTCTGTGTGCCGGTGTAGTATTCCCAAAGAACACAACAAATTCATGCACCCCGTGTGCCTCCCATGTCCTGAAGGATCCCAAGGTATGCTCCCAACCAGACACCATCCTTGTTTTTTCACTTGGATTCTCATGCATTCATGCTTTCACCCGCTCAGTGCCAAAGTAAAGATCATGGCTGGTATTTGTTCAGTGGGTCAGGAACGCCAAGTCCCTGTTATCAGCAACCCCCTCCGAGGCCCACACATCATTGCTCTGATGGGTCACATTGATGCTGCTGCAACTGTCCAGTGACGCCTGGCTAGATCTGCACACTCTGACGAGGACAGATCTCTTTCACCTTCATCTCACAGCTGTGTTACGTCCCTCTGCACTAATCCGGAGGTAAACTGCTGAAGCTGGGGCTGATAAAGAGCCTGGAAAAGACCTCTTCAGACAGACTGACCTCTGTGGAAACTTGGTGCTGCTTTGTATTTTCCACGTGAGAGCTGAGTTCACACTTCAGATGGGAACTAATTATTTTGGAGGAGTCCAGAAAAGATTACACTCCATACACTCCCCTTCGTATAGAGGAGGGTGGAGCAGAAGAGCAGCAGCCAAGCACAAAGCAGGGCCAAGGAAGTGGAGGCAGTATTTTGCCTATGCAAGTTTTTTAATCTTGTGAAGCATTTCATGGGGTATTTAGTATTCCTGGGCTGCTGAGAGGAGTTCTGTTTCTAAACTCACATTCGGAGTACCTGGGACTTCCCTCGCTCCCTTGGCCATCCAACACTTCCTTGTCTAACAAACTTGAAAGTCACTGTTCATCCCCAAAGATGCTCAGAGATGCACATGGAGAGGTGCCAAAGAAGGGGGCGAGCGCCAGAAAACCTGTCTTTCCCCAACTATCCATGTTAGTGCAGTTACGTAGAAAGCCATGCTCTTAAACCAGCACGACTATGACTATTCCCTACAGGTTGCATGCAAGCAGCTCCGCTCACTCGGGATAACAGCTGGGATAAAGGGTCCAATGTACATGCTGCTTAATGTAAACCCACATCCTTTGGATTAGTGCAGCGGCTTCGCACCATGACAAACGTTGCTCCTCGCAGGACGACGCTGCTCCTCACCGCAAGGAGCTTCTGCAGCCTCCCCCTTCCAGGGTGCCCCAAGGCCCATCGATTCACCCTGGCCTCTCCTCCGAGGCGCTCCCCAGCCCAGCTGAGTGCGGCAAGCCGAACTCCTGCACCCCGCACCACCTTGGTCAGCGATGGCGATGCTGTCCCCCCTTTCCTCCTCTCCTCTGCCTCACCACCCACCACCCGGCATCTTCCTCCACCCCAGCCCCACACGGGCCC
>NW_009647740.1:261838-269550 GCF_000708025.1 Charadrius vociferus
GGGTGGCTGGGGAAGCCGTGCTCGCCTTGGCCTCGGCTCCTGACTGGGCTTGGTCTTCCCCGTGAACTTCTCCGTGCCAGGAGAAGCTTTGTTTCGGGTTTTCTCTTCTTCTTTTTCAACTTTGCTGTACTCTGATGTTTCCTCTAGTAACTCGCTCTTTATTTCATCCGTTTCTCTCAAGTCCAGCGCGGTGGAGCGGAATCTGGAAGAGGTTTATTTTTCGTTTGGGAGAAGCTTAGCTTTCGGCATTCACCTAGCTTAGGCGTGATGTGGCCTAAAATAAATCCCAAGTTGTTTTAGCCCTGCAGCTGGTTCTGGTCATTGTGCGAAGCTCATAGACAGCCTCTGCGGATGCAATTATACGCTTCCTTCTGCTCGTTTAACTGGGCTGAGAACTCTGAATCAGGATGTTGCTCCGTAAGGAAGATAAATACCAAGTGCACGAAGCCTGCTTCGGTGTGTGCAGAACTCAGCTTCGGGCCGCATGTCTCTGTATAAATGGAAGGGTACATACGAGATAGATTAATTTAGTACACAAATACTGGTTTGTATGCACATCAATTTTAAGACTGCTCAGTAAATACTACCCAGGGTGGTTTTTGTTGTTTTTTTTTAAAGCTTTCTGTTAAGCTGTGGTTAAACATTCAGTAGAGTTGATGTTGCCTCCTCAGTATAGCAATGGACTGTGTTGCAAAAGCGCAAACCAAAAGGTGGTCCTGGTCTGGCAAGTGAACAGGTCTAAATGTCGGGCAGGAGCCAAAAAACAGACAGTGGACACTAGGGAAAAAGCTCATTATTTCATTAGCAGGGGTGGCAAGGAAGTTCAGCAGTGGCTTTATCACCCTGGCTGTTAGGCACTGTCAGGTTTTGTCTTTGTAGGTCTCCTGGAAAAGGAGAGCTGAGGCAGGTATGGAGCTCAGGCAGATGGGAAAGCGTTGGAAGAAATGGAGAAGGATCTGCTTTAGAAAGCTGAGTTAGCAGGAGGTGGAGGCAGACAGGACTGGTAAAACA
Organism: Charadrius vociferus; assembly: GCF_000708025.1. Classification (NCBI taxonomy): domain Eukaryota; kingdom Metazoa; phylum Chordata; class Aves; order Charadriiformes; family Charadriidae; genus Charadrius; species Charadrius vociferus. Next base: position 262,850 of record NW_009647740.1, read on the forward strand.
GAGCTTCCGTGGCCTTTCTGAAGCTGTGCCCTGTGCCTTACTGCAATTTGCTATTTAATTTCTAGAAACCAGTTTTGGAGGGCTGGAAAGGGGGAGTTTGGATTCCCGCAGCCATTGATTTCATATCTTGCGAATCCTTGCTTTGGAGAAAACTTAATTGCCAACATCAGGCGTTCTCTAGAGCCTCTTTGGAGCCTGAGCTATACTTCAGTTGAGGGTGATGGAGAAATGCTGTATTCTTTTATAGGCAGAATTATGATGTAATGTGCTGGTTGGTTTGATTTTTTTTTTTTTTTTTTTTCCTGGAAATATGCCTTCTTTTTTGCCTTTAATTGTGGTGTGTGTTTGTTTTTTAATACAGAGATGTTGCATTACCTTTCCAGCTGTGAGCCTGTTCTCATATTTCTTATGGCAGACTTGGTATCTTTTTTTGGGGGGTTGTAACCCATTGTGTTATAGGTTTAACAGTAAGCTCTGGTTCACACCTGGAAACTTCTCATCAACTTGCTATAGTCTTCCCCTGAAAACTGTGTCTCTTCTCCTCTGAAATGGGCCTGCTCGCTTCCAAACCAGTTTTGCTTTGTATATAAATCTGAATTTTGAAACTTGGCTTTTATACGGAAGACTTGTTGAAATGTCAGCTATGCTCTTGGTTTTTAGCTACATGCTTTCTACGTGCCTGGATTTGTTTTTTTCTACTTTAGCGCTTAGTGTTGACTCTTTCTTCTTGCAGAAGCTCAGTCAACTTTCTCTCTTACATTAACTAACTGAAAAACATGTTTCCGTATCAGCTGTGCTCTGAGGGTTAGGTCTGAGAGAACTAACAGCACTGAGCACTCTTACTCATGACATGTTACAAGCCCTAATCCAAGGCATAAAGCAGGGAAGCTAGTAGTCAGGGGTCGCTTGTGCAGCTTGAAGCACTACCCTGGAGAAAGAGCAGCCATGGGTGGGATTACCTTTTTGGCTTCATGCTTATTTCCTTGTTTAATTTGGAAAGTAGAGCACTGTTACCCTTTGCAAAATGTGTTTCTTAAAGTATCATCCCTAAAAACAATTTTTTTCATTTGCATGAAAGACATCAGGTTAATTTGGAAATCTGCTGGAAGAGGAGAAGGAGAGCTGTGCATGTGGCAAGGGCGGTTTTGTTTTCCATCAGCTCTGTAGCCAGGCTTTCTAACTGCATAGCTGGTGGGCAGAAGGAAGATAATTTTTTCATGGTGGACCAAGATGAGGTGATTGGTTTGTTTGCAGTTCTGTCAGGTGAATAGTTCCAGCACTGTCTGCTGCTGCAGCCTTCTGGAGCAGCGTTATGCTGCCAACCAAAATTGGCCCCATCCTTCAGTAGTTTCGTTGCTGCCTGCAAATATCTGAGTAGTGGCATTGAAACAAGCCAGTTTTTACTGGCTGCTGCTTGGGCCAGGTTTGCTGTGCTGAAACAGTAGGGCTTTTTGTCTGTAAGGTCAGAAAGACATCGAGAGCATCATCTCAAGCTCAGGAAGCTGCACACATGTCTGTAATGGGTAGAGTCCACTTCTCAATGGAAGGCTAAAACTTTACACAAATTGCTGTCCAAGAACTGTGGACTCATTAAGGAGAGGTTGTGTCTTAAAATTGATTGCCATGTAGTAATCCTCATGGCAGCATATGGAGCAAGTAAAATTATCTCCATTTCCCAAGAACACAGAAGGAATCAGTGTTTTGGTGAGATAAATCTCATAAAATTTTGGCATCTTAAGGCCATGCCAAGTGTGCTTCTCCCCTACCGTGGGGCTTTGTATTTATGATTCCCACCATACTCCCATGGCAGTATATGACAGTAGTGCTGTTCAATAAGATGTCGTTAACCCTCTACTTTTCTCGTAGGTGTATGCAGAATACTTTTGTGGAAACAACTAACTAGACATCTTCACAAAGAAATATATTTGGTGAGAAAGTTTTATTTTAATCAGCTTTGATGTGAATGTATGTGTGGCTGTACTGTTACCTCCAGAGCTTCCTAGCACTTTCATTCAGGGTCCTATAACAGTGTTAATGTTATAAGTGGCTCTTGAATTAGAAATCTTCTTCTAAACCACTTCTTTCTTTACAGTTGTGTAAAATGTTGAAGCTTCTTATGTATTTCATATTCTGACAACATGGCAGTGTGTTTTCTTCTTTAAAACCAATTGAAAGAGTGACTTCCATTTTAATTTTTTTAGTCTGAAGGTTGATAAGTATTTTAATGTGTTATTAAAAAAGATGAGGAGTTATCCCTTATCTCTTGAATGACTAGCATCCTCATAAGCACACAGGAAAAAAAAAACCAAAGTGGTTTACATGTGTACCTGTTTGAAATCTCTTTTAAGATCTGGGTTTGCTTCCACTTCTTAACATGAGAAAATACAAAGCTTATGTATTCATCTGCGTAGATGAGGAAGGAGACTGGAGAGTGCCACTGATAAGCTAGATGCCTGCTTCATGAATGTCCACATGAGTTCTGCCAGGACTCATAGAGATCCCACCTCATTGCATGTGATCATTTAATGCAGGTGTTAAATGAAGCTGGAGACTTTTCCCCAGTGACACAAGACGCTGTCAATTTGGCATCACGGGATGAAAATGTCAAAGAAAGATCTATTTGCTTGCTTTCTTTTTCCCTTTTCTTTTTGGCCAGTCAGCATACTTTGAAGATTCTGAAAAAATGTATCAGAAAAGTTCCAAGGTTCAGGCTTGTGATAAATCTTGTTGCATGTGCTTGCAATGCCAGTAATAATTGTGACTAATGATTCAGTGTGTAGGGGACTTTGAATCTGCAGCTTCCAACTTAAGTTTCCAAAGTTCCTTAATTAATACCACGTCTGAATGACTTAATTCTCTGCACAAAAGTCTTATCCTTGCGCCTCCAGATTGGTGCCTTAGGCATTAGCTGAGTTGTAATCTCTGTTGGGGCTCATGAATTTTGCTTTCTCCTTTGTGGGGACACACCTTCAGCCGGGAGGGTGAAGAGGAACCTCCCTTAGGATATACTGCAGTCTGGTGACCAGGGAACTCCTGCAACGTGGGACATAACGAGCTTGAATCTTATTAGACAAAGGAGGCATTGAACTGTGAGTGAGTGCTTTCACCTTGATGGTATTACGTAAAAGATAGTGAGTGGTTTCTGCTTTTTTTACTCCAATTTTTGAAGAAGAAAATTATATTCCTGCCCTCTTCCAAGACTGGATGAAGTAATCTGCCACCAAGCAGTTATTCCAGGCCTTTGACCTCCAGTCAATAGAAATACCTTAAATCTCTGGAGGGGAGCCAGATTAGAGACATGTTCCTGTGTGTAGTGTTTCCTGCTCACCAGATAGGCTACACCCTGTTTAGCACACGGGATTTTTGGATCACTTTTCAGAGGCTCTTAAATCTCCTGATGTGTTAAATTTGATACAAGGATGCATGACGCAGGCTGTAACCTAGATATCTTAAAATTTTCTGCTTAAGTCCTTTGTTGGGTCTCGGTCTTGATTCTGTGATTCACCAGAGAGCTTCTACAGAAAAACAAAAGGACTTGAATTGCACTTTGTGAGCTCCAGTGTGCTAAATTCTGTTTAGGGTCAAGCTGTGAGCTTTTTCTGACAGTGATATGATTCTGTTTTCACTTGCACTGATGTAGTAGGAAAACGGTGAGTAAAACCTCACAAGCTGGTTAGGCACATCTCTTGCAGCATCCCTGGAGTGCTTCCAGGCACCTGTAGAACCACACTTCATTCAGTAGTTCTCAACTTTCTGAGCTGCAGACCACTGAAGGCTCACTTCTGTGTAGAACAAATTCAGTCCAACAGTGACTTATTTCCCTTAGCTGCTCTTCTCAGGCCCACGTGGCACTCCATTGACTTCTGGGGTCTGATGGCAGCAGGTTACCAGTGCGTGAGCTGTAGAAGATAGACCGCTGTGGTCCATGTAGTTGTAAGAGAGTGAAGTATTTCCAAGGTTTAGAAGGAGTTGCAGTTGTGTTAAATCACTGCATGTGAGTGATGTTTTGTGTAATACACATTTTTAAAAGTCGCTTGTGGTCAAGAGTTGCATAACCCTGAGGTTCTAGGAAAGGTAGCAGGGGAGGGAATGCCTAATCTTATCACTTTATGTAGTGCTGTGATTTTATATGTTTGGGTTGGGTTGGTTTTGGGTTTTTTTTTTTAATACTTTTATCGCTAAACTAGAAACGCTGCTGCGGAACTCCCATGCCCCAATACATTGCTGTGCTCATTTAGCTTTGCAGGAACTGGAAGAAAATCTGACAGCAGCCTGAACTAGATTACGGAGAGTTATGAAAGCATCTTTTACCTGCACAGTTTGCCAGTCTTACTCTTATTCTTTCCATTGGGCAGGTCTCACCTTAATTAGATATTTGCGTGGTGCTTAGCATGACAGATCCTCAGTACTTCATTGGCGCTGTATCTGCTCTCAGTGCTGCTGTGTACAATATCTTCTTAATAGCAGAAAATACTAAAACTTGTGTGGAGCCTTGTCACACTTTCTAGTGTTCTGCCATGTTCAAAACTGGTAACTTATTCCAGCTCCCCTCTAAGCTTGTTGATGATCCCTGACAGTGTTTTGTCTTTCCTGGTAAAATTAAATAACTTTTCTGAGCCTTTTATTAGGAGTTGTTGATGGAAACTTTTCGGAAGCTCAAACAAGCAATTTCATCAGGGTTTCTTTTGGGAGTTACATGCCGGCTATATACAAATATATTATCAGAGGTAGTTCTTTGTAAAAACTAATTTATCTCTGGCTTTACTCTTTTGCATCTCCCTTGAGCCCGCTTTAAAACTGTTTTGGTGACTTTTTTTATTCCTTTGTTTCAAGTAAAACTTGCTAGGTTGTGACTTTTATTGTACCTTTTTTAGGACCTTCCCTCATGCAGCAAATAAAATCCTTCCAAATTCCTGATAGAGTTATCTTAATGAACAAAATGGCCACGTGTTAAGTAGAAACGTAGTTGCTTCATCTTTGTACAGATGTTTTGATCAAATAATGTCAGGCCTGTCAGTTTCTTACAGCACCTGCTTTCTCTTTCTTACAGTGCTTGATATTTTTGTTTCAAGCTGGAAAAAAGCAACAACTAACATGTAACTTCACATAGTGAGGACAAAATCCTTGTATTTCTTCCAGCTTACATTAGATGAATGCAAAGAAGTCGTGTAGTACCTGAATCCAGTCCTTTCTCAGAACCTGATTGCTCTTGGTTGCTCCCGGTGATCGGTTGGGCTCTTTTTTGTTTCTCTTTTTCTTTTTTTTTTTTTCTCTTGACTTACTGACCTGTGATTAAATAAAATGACAAGGAATTCTATAATTGATACTTTTCAAATTGCCTCTTAGCCCTCATGTACTTAGTTGTCCATCTTGGTGTGTTGCTGCTCACTTTCCTATTTCTTAGCTTCAACGTTTGCGTTTCTGGCTTCTGAGAGGTACTTGTTCGGCATTGCTATCAAATCGGCCACCCTGGTAATAGGGTTTTTTTGCTCGCTTTCCTGTTCATCTTCTTGTGTAAAGGTACCTATGTTTTCTGAGTCGTGAACTGATACCCTAAATGCTGATTGTGAGGACTCTCTTAATATTCAATTTAGGCTTGCTTCACATCCAAAGCTCTATCGTGTAGTGTGTGGGTGCTGGTTTTTACTGTGATGTTTTGACTTCAAAATTATACTGCGAGGGTTTTAGCTGCTGTTTTCCAGGTGAGTCTTCCCACCCCTCAAGTTCTGCTTCTGCCTCCTCATTCCTTGTTCAGATCCCAGCCATTGTTTTCTCACCCAGAAGAGGTATGGAAAGATCTGGGCACGGCAAGACAGGCTGGAATTATTTTTGTGGTGGTCGGTGACTCCTGGAAGAAATTAATTGATTTAAAGGCTTGTGTATATGTACAGGCAGAAGGGATCTGAGAGGTCACTGGCAGGAAGATGGAAGGATGCTGAGTGGTATAATGCAACCTGTTTTTCTTTCTCTTATTCCTGACCTTAGTGCCTGCTGAGGAGGTAAAGCAGGATTGGCAGGAGGGCTCTTGGGGGACACGCAGGACTTAACACCGAGGCACACTTTAGTAGGGGACGGAAGCAGGAGGGTAAACCTGGACTTAGATAGCGGTTTCTTCCCCTACAAAAGGAAAATGCAGTAAGCAGAGCTGCTGATCTGAGCTTTCTCCTGTGCTTCCCCTCACTGTCAGTGACTGCTGTTCTAGAACTGCTCTAGGAAACAGCTTTTGGTGTAAAGAAATCTTCTTTCTGAGATGTTTTAATTGGAAGGTTTGTGTAGAATTGAAACAGTCTGTCACCACACGGTGTATGCAGTACCACTACAAGATAAAATGAGTGGTTTTGTTACATTTCTTCCATCTTGTTTTCATGGCGTTTATTCGAATTCTGCTGCAAGGACTTGTTTCTTTAAAGTATGGTATTCCAGGTACTAACTGATCTTACAGGCGTGCTGCTGTTGTTTTTCTAGTGCCCACCATCTTCATGATCATTGGGCTTTGCTTTTTTAGTATATAAACTATTGTATGACAGTGGCTCTTTTCTTCTCATACTGTTTTTATTCCTGATTGCTTTTTAGGTTTGAGATGTACTTGATGTGGGGTGGCAGCTCTCACCAAGCCTGCTGACCTGGTGGAGGGCTCCTTTTTCAAGTATTAAGTCTGGTTGAAGAATACAAAAGCACAGTCTGAAAATGAAATAGAAGTA
>NW_009647740.1:269594-286658 GCF_000708025.1 Charadrius vociferus
CCTTTTCTGTGGAACTTAAACTACATGAATTTTGGATTCATGGATAACATTTAGGCTTTGCCAGAAAAGATGTACAGCATATGTGAATTATTTTATTTTTTTTTTTTAGGTGATAATGAATCAAACAGACAAGAATCAACAGGAAGTCCCATCATACCTTCATGATGAACCACCAGAAGGTATGTATCAGTTTTCATAATATCAAGTACATTCACAGAATTTCATCAGAAGTTCAGATCTCTTTTTTAAAAAAAAAAAAAAAAATAAAAATTACGGCTCTGCAAGCTGAAGTCTTTAACTTCCATTCAGGTGTCAGTAAGCAAACCATCCCTGAGATGGGATGAGCCCAGATTATTGTTCGCTTCTCCATTATCACAGTTACAATAAGGCCACTGAATATAACTCGGTAAACACTGTACTGATACATTATAGAGAAGATGGACAGATAATGAAGGACATAATTTGCAGATTCATTTGCAGAGATGTGATTTGGTTCAATAGGTATTTATTTCTGCTCTTCATTATGTGAGATGGAAAGAGCCCAGCTTCACTTCTGGATACCTTGCTGAGTTCATAGTGCTTGCAACTTCTAAACAAGATGTGTTTAAAATTGTATGGAACTTCATTACTATTTGGAGACCCTGTTCCATCATACAATTAACTGTGGTTCTAATTGTTTACTTAATCTCATGGTTTCCTAAAAACAAAAAAAACACTGGACTTCATTAATGCAATGGCATCTTGGTCTCCTGAACCAAATGAATCTTAAATCAGTTGTTAGATCTGCAGAAGAAATGCAGTTGCAAATGGGCAGGCTTCCCTTCCAGGCTGTGGAGCGGCAAGACTGTGAATAGTTCTGTTTGCATAATGTGGCCGGAAGCATACTTGATCAAAAGCCATTCTTGGCATATAGGTTGTCTGTGTTCTGTCTTTTCTTGCTTTAAGACTAAATGTGTTGGATGTAGAAGTTGGTGAGTCCCAATTCCTCTCGGTTCATTGCTCTTCAATTTATAATGGCCCTTTAAAGCTCTGTTTGTTGGTTTGAGGTTTTTTTCTCTTAGCTTTTATATGTTGTATAACTGAACAATTTACTTCACTCGAACAGTATTATCCACTAACAGTAGCAGAAGTGTTGAAGTGGAATAGCTCACTGTTCTTAACAACTATTAGGCAGGAAACACAAGTACAAGAAGATGAGAGGAAAGGGAAAAATAGATTTTCATGGCACGGAGGTTCTTAAGCTTTACTATGCTTCAACTTATTACAGTATCATGGTGTGAGGACAAAAATCTATCTTTTTAAGCTCTTCAGGGTTGTCAGGATCCAGAAGCATTTCTGAAAACAAATGCCAGGTTGGAAACTATGCCCAAATGTGTATTATCTTCAATTTTTAAGGGGTTTTTTTTTTGCCTTAAAGATTGAATTGTGTTTTATACATGTTAAGTCTCACATATAGAAGGTGAACAGTGGTCTGACTGGTAAACTACAATTGTTTCTTTCTTGAGGGAGGCAGTGACACAAGTGGACATTTTTTATCTTCCTAGACTATTTAGTAGCTTGTCCAGATTTGCAGCATAACAGCAGATTCTGATCATCCCTAGGTATTGAAAGATTTAATTTAAAATTTGTGAGCAATTAAGACTGATTTTCTTCTGCACAGTATCTTCTTTTAGTATGACAATAACCAATTTGAATATCAAGTCTAAATAGATGGAGAAAGTTGGTGTAGTTAGAGGGAGTAGAATGAAGCACAGTTCATCTTAATGGAAACCCCATCCTTGAAAAGGCTTCTTCCTTTCGAGTCTGTTTCACATGCACTCTTCAAGTCTTATGAGTTTAGTTAAAATGTTGGAATACTCTTGAGGAACATCCCTGTTCTAAGTGTCATATAGGGCCTTCATATTCAGTACACTTACACCACAGTAGAAAGAAGGCCAAATGTGGATGGAAGGCTACCAGTTCAATGTTGGCAAGATCGCCTCTCTGAACAGGCTGCCAAAAAAAATCCTTAGAGGAAAGGCTCAATTCCAAACCCAATTTGCAGTCTCTCATAAAGGTAAAAATAGTTCCAGTTTGTCCAAATCACACTTGACAAGCTTGGTGCCTAAAGGCGTTAAAGAAATACATATGTAGAAGAAGCTTTTGTGCTCACGCTTTCTATGAGTAGTGCTATTCTAATGCTTTGTTTTCTGCTTTGCAAGTGGTACCAACCTTTGCAACCTACGTTCATTCAAACTCTTGTTCGTTGTTGGACACTCTTCAGCAGGAAGCTGGCTGCAACAGAGCATGGTAGAGCCAACCCCTGAACAGGGACTTGTGTCATTTTCTCCCTAGATTTAGGAATGGTCTGTTCTACCTTCTTTCTCATACTGGTTAGGAACAAGGAGATGAGGAATATGTATGCTAGAATAGAAATCAGCTGGCAATAAAAACGTTACAGCTGCGGGCGTTTACTACATCCAATGGACAGTGCAAACAAGAATGAAATGGGAGTGTGTCAGCCATCACCAGAAGTTATTAATACACCATGTCACAGTCAGTGTTTACACTTGTGAAGTGGAATAGGTGTTGTCAAAGGATTGGCTACCTGAACTAATGTGAGGAAAAGCATGTCAGGATTACTTTTTGTTTGTTTGTTTCTCTTGTTACTTTTTAAGTTAGCTATGATGGGTCCTTTCTTGCTAATACCGGGTCTGATGTACTAAAATCAGCTCTTAAAATTCAGTGTGATAAGACTTTACTGACATTCACCCTGATAATGGTGATCCAGTTGTGTGGAAGTGCGTCTCTTTCTGATGAAATTTTTTACAAGGCGTGCAAGTCTGGTCACAGGAATCCTGTAATGAGTACTACCTAGACAGTAGATTTTATACCGGGCTCTATATACTCCTCTCTGAGAGTGATCCTTTAAAGGTTTTCTGTATGTAAATAGAAATTCTGATCTCTATGTCCTTGTGTTGACAATGCATTTTTTTCTGGAGTTGTCCAGTTTGAAAGTTGCTGGCCTAGAATGAACCAGCAAGGGTATTACTTGGCTTTAAGTAAAAGGCTGTCAGTTATGGTTCTAGTTTCTGTGATTCTTTCTGTTGTCTATATCAATTTCTTCTATAAAAAAGACTAGTGTAAGCTGGAAGCATTTTTAGTATTTTTTTCTCCCTCGAGCTGCATTGTTCTTATTTATGCATTTTTTCCCTTTTGTCAAACTTGTAAGAAATTCTCTTCTTTAGATGGCATCTTATCTTAGAATCTTAGAACGGTTCATCTAATTCCAACTCCTGCCGTTTGTTTGCATTATTCTGGGCACGCACATGGGAACTCCAAACTTCACACTTTTTTAATGAAGTCTGAGTGCCCTATCACAAACTCATTGGACGTGCATGGGAAGTTGCTCAGCCTAGTTTCCATCTTGTAGTAGATAAGTGCTGGGAGATGACTCTTGGAAACTGTCCTCTGAATGCGAGTTTTCAGCATTCAGGGCACTGGAGGCAAAGACCTGTTCTGCTGGTTCTCCTAAAGCATGATGTAGCACAGAGTGAATGCGTTGACAGGGGCTGGGTATAGGTCTCTGGTGGATCTAGATCTGATTTTTGTTCTTCTCTTCCAGGCATGCTCTTTCTGCTGCTGACTCCCTCACCTCTTTATTTCATGTTTGTTTCTTCCCTAGCTCTGCCCACTGTGGCTCGACTTGTTCTTTTCTTGGTTCCCCCTGTTGTTTTCCCCCTAAGAAAGGGAAATGTGTCTGTTAAATCCCATATATTACCCAGAGCTAGCTAGAAAATACAAAAAAACCTCTGGAACTCTTACATTACTTATGTTAACTAGCTGTCTGTTGCCATGGTTCCCTCTGAAACTTTTTTAAGACGTATTTGGGGTTGGTGAAGAATTGACAAGACAAGAGCTGAAAAACGCTTACCTGCACATTTTTGTCAAGACCAGAGATTTGTCAAGACCAGAGATTTCTCAAGGTACACATTGAAAATACCTTACAGACAAACATGTGTGAGGGCTGCTACTTTATAGGTGCAGTAGGCGATACTTTCCTGTGTGCTTAAATGCAACATTAACATACTGTTTCATCTTCCTATTTCTTCTTTGAAGTTTAGATGATGCTTATGCTGTAGCAGGGTGTGGAGTTGCAGTCTTATGTCCCTTTAGAAGCAAGGTGCATGTATCTCTAGGATTTTGAAGCCTACATTTAGAAATATGAAGTAATTGCTAAACTTCTGGAAGGCTAAGTGGCCAAATCTAGGAGTCTTTCTGTTACTCTAATACTTTACAATTACATAGCCTCAAAATAATATACCCTAAATATGGAATAGGATTTGACTTCCACAGCGTATAGTGAGAAACTGTTTGGTTTTGTGCATCATATTGGGGCTTCTGTTGTGAGCCTGTAACTCTCGCTATTGTTAATGCCTCTGGGGGCCACTTTTGGTATTTAATGAGCTTATTTGGCAATTGGACACTTCCTCTTTCCCCCCTTTCCCCCCACCAAAATTACAGAAAAGGCCTTTTTGGAAGAAAATTAAATTTCTGTATGTGATGAAAAAAGGGGTTACATAGTGAAGAGCTGGCATCAGTTTTGTCCTCACTCTTGTATTGACTCCTCTGATTGCTCTCTTGCTTGTAACCTTCTTTCCCTCTTTCCTGACCCCTGCACACAGCCCTTGTAAACACATCTTCAAAACAGAAATTACAAAGGAAAGAAGCAACTTTGTCTTAAGGTGAGCTCATTTCAAACAACAGCTCCTTTTCTTTAATAAAGCTTTGGCTCTGCTTCTCTGGAAAACTTTTTGCAGTCCTTCCTTAGAGATTTGAACAGCAAGGTAGTGCTGCTGCTTTTGCGGGTCCGCCCCCTCTGTGGCTTAACTCTTAATGTTAGGATGGATCGAACAGGAAGGTGTGTCATCCTCCCCATTAATAAAGTCCAGAAACGAGGCTGATGTGGCCATGAGACCTTCCAGAGTCTGGGAAGATAGTGGTGCATACAGAGGACAGAAGTTTATCACATAAGACTGTCTGGGAGCTATATGCCTGGTATTTGTAGACTCAGTATTGTCTTGTATTTTAGAAAACAGCATCGAGGTATGTCTCACTGCAGCAAAGTGTCTTTTCTTATTTGGAACTATGGTGGTGTACGAGCATCCAGAAAAACTAACCTGCAGGGTAAATATGTGCAATGGCCATGAGGCTAGAAAAGGAAATACTTAAGAGTAACTTTTCTTTTGAAAATGTTTTGATCATAGCACTGTGATTGATCTGCTTGTTGTTTCCTCTCTTAGGTTCATTAAAAGACCACCCACAGCAGCAGCCTGGCATGCTTTCTCGTGTGACTGGTGGCCTCTTCAGTGTCACGAAGGGAGCTGTTGGTGCCACGATCGGGGGTGTTGCTTGGATTGGAGGGAAGAGCTTGGAAATTACCAAAACAGCGGTCACATCTGTGCCTTCAATGGGAGTGGGGCTAGTCAAAGGAAGTGTTTCTGCTGTGGCTGGAGGTGTTACAGCTGTAGGATCTGCTGTTGCAAGTAAAGTGCCTTTAACAGGAAAGAAAAAGGATAAGTCTGACTAAAACCAAACAGAGACATACTTGATTCTCCAGAATATTACATCAGTGGCATTAAAATCTGCTAAGATTTGGACCATGAGAAGCCATGTGTCTTAGACACTTCATCTTCTAGAGAGCTGTGCAAGTAACCTGATTTCATCTGTAAAAGACAGAAGAAGCTTGGCTAGCACAGAGTATGAAGATTTATTAGAGCCTAGATTGAAGCTTTGTATCTGGTGAAATGTTACACTTGATAACTATAGAAGTGAGTAAGTGTATCTGAAGGGATAATATGTATTTGAATATTCATTTACTGTAAGTCTTTTGCAGTTTTGGACTAAAATGTGAACATAGAAACTTGGTAATCTCTGCCGTACCATCAATATGACGAGATGCCATTTACTGTTCTCAGTGGTTTCCACATCCTCCTGCTAAGGATCCTTCAGCTGTGTAATGGCTTGGTTGGACATACCCGAATAGTTTCAGTTATGAAACTATTTGCAGACAGCCTGTAAATTATTAATGACTGCATTCTGCCAGTGCGGACTGGAGCAAATAACTGGACGTGTGCAGAAATTGGAAGCGAGAGTGGGAGATAGAAATGAGAAAGTTTGACAATGTGGTAGAAGGGATCATAAAGAGTAAACTAACTTAATGCCTTATTAGAAAAAAATATGTTTTTACTAGGTGAAGCTGTGTTTAAAAAAAAAAAAAAACACAAAAAAAAACACCACAAAAAAAACCCCAAACAAACAAAAAAAACCCAAACAAAAAAAAAAAACAAAAAACCCCTATCCTGTCATTTCAGTGCAGTTCACAGAAGGAGCTTTAGACTCTCCTTACGAATCCTGGTATCTGAAACTTTGTCAATTTTTACTGAAAACAAGATTGTTCTATCTCAGGTGTATTTAATGATATGCATCTTTCTCTCCTGCAAGCGAAAACTTGCTTCTAATAAACTTTTTATAGACACTAGAAAAAATGAGGGCTTAATGGAAACTGGGCTGATGTTTGTGGTCACCTAGCACAACTATCTGACTTGAAAGAAATTCCTTTGTGTAGTTGGAAACCACTGAAGAACTAGCAAAGCTGTTGTCTCAACTCCATGGTGCGCCAGGTTAGCTTCTTGCTCTGTTTAAGCAAATGCAAAGAATTTTTCACTACATCTTTCTCTCATACTTTGCATTTTGATTTTTTGAATAAAATGCAATACGCTTATTTAAAACAAACCAAAAAAGGTAGATGAGGCCTTAAAAAAAATAAAAAATAAAAAAAATCATCCAAGTAAACTGTATACTGACAGATTCCAAGCGTTGACACACCTCAGATGGGAACATCTGCAGGTCCTCTGCAGCGTGTTAGGCAAAATGCACTTGTAATGAGCTTGAGGTTGCCTTAAAATAGAAGCTGTTGGTGATCTTTTTTGTGTGTGTGCATGCGTGTACTGACTTTGCAAATAAGTAACCTCTTTGGAAGCCCATAGAAGACTGTGAATGTTGTGTATGCAGTATTTTCTAAAAACTTGTGTTCCTACAGAGAACTTGCAAGGATATATAGGGAGACTTTTTAGAAATGAAAAAAAAAAATTAAAACACATCACTTGTCTAAAACTTAGTCCTATATTCATGGGTCTTGAAAGTATACTATGTGTAAATTATGGTACAGTAGTCACCTCATGTCTCTGAGCCATTGGTACTTCAGCTGCAGCCTGGAACAACTTTATTTGATACCGCTAATTGTTGTATATGTTGGTAGCACGTTATTCATAAGCATGGGCATTTGGGATGACGGGCAGAGCAAAAACCCAGCAAATGGAATTCTCTGCTCCGTTAGTTAGTTGCAGCAGCTGCTTAGCTCCATTCTGCTGCAAGGGTGTAATGAGGTAAGTTTATGCAACAAATGGAAGACTGTAACTGTGTTTGATAGTCAAAAGCTCATTGCATAGAATATAGAATAGTGTAGTTTAAGGATATCACCAGTTAGCTTGAGAAATGAGCTAGCTTGCATATCGGAGGCAATCTAGCTGCGGCAATAACTTAGTATTGTCTGCTCCCTTGCAGTTTCCAATGTAGATGTATCCCCAGAGTGCTACCACTGAACTCAAGAGTCGCCTGTTTGGAGCATAGTGATATTTGTGACGATCAACCAAACCCTTCGTAATTGTTTTCTGAAAACATAAATATTGAACTGGTCATCCCTTCCCTCTCGCCTCCCCCCCCTTTTTTTATGACATTCTCTAATTTTTATACTATGAAACTTGCTGCAAAACAAGCGTGGTCTGAGATGAGCGATGTTAGATCTGTAAAGAGCTGCCAACACTTCATTATGTTTTGTTCTTAACGTACCCTGTAGTTGTTACTTCTGAATCTTGTAACTGAAACACTTTAACATGGCATATGGTTTTAGTTTTCAAAAAGAGCTTTTGTCCTATATCCTGCATATTTTCCATTCACTTATGAAACTTGCTTCGTCTTAAGAACTTGTTCTGATTCTGTCCTGACACTTGTGAAACATTAAATTGTTGCTGTTTCAGACATTTGAAAGCTTCCTAATTAATTTGTGGAGAAAGGCATACTTAGGTATAAATCTTTCCACTGTATCATGCCCCAGAGTGTCTTTTATCTGCATCTGAATAGCACCAGCCAGCTCTTAAAAAATGTAACTTCACTGTGTTGTTGGCGCTGCATAGACACAAAATTCCTTGTACTATTTTATTTTATTTTTTTACCTGGGAACTGAGGCTTGGGGATACCTGCTTTTAAGATCATAGTGAGCTGAATGGAATATGGAACTGGAATTTTCAGGCGGAGTGGGGTGGTTCTTGTGTTTTGGGGTTGGTTTTGTGGTGATTTTATTTTACTTCCCTTTTCCCAGCCCTCATTTCGTAAGGGGAAATGTTTATGAATACTACCTGTATGCCTGACTGCTTGCTATGTAACAAAACGCTGGTCTACAGGCTTTTATGTGCCAGACTTAAACGGTATAAACTGGTTCACATTCACTGTGAGTAACAGCAAGAGATGAGGAAGGGGATTTCAGCAATACAACATTTTGGTAATTGGGAGCTTCCCTGAGGTTTTACTACAAATGAATTCTGTGAAGAAGACAGAAACAGGTCCCGGGCGTAGAGTTGTGTATGAAGGATTGAATTAATCTTGGTCTGCTGGTAGACAAAAGGAGTCTTTCTGTTTATGCTTTTGTTTTGAAAGGGGAGGAGGAGAAATTGAAACATTCAGAATGGAAAATGAGTTTGTGGTAACTCAGGCTGTGACTCAATTAAGGAAATAAGTCTCTTGTCTGTTTTGTCCGTTGCCACTGGAAATTAAGTAACGGGAATAAGCTGTTTCAGGAACTTTTAAAAGACACCTGTAGAAATGCTGAAACTAAATTTTCAGGGAGAACATTGTTTTATGTCTCGGTTTCCTTTTCATCCCAAACCACCAATCAGTTCTGTGGTTCAGCTTTAGAAACTATTATGAATAGCTTCAGTGAGCTGAAATGCCCCCTTGTGTCTGAGGGGAAGGATGCTTTTGAATTCAAATAATGTTGTGGTCTGCTTAATAGTTGAGCACTGAAGGACAGTCAGAAAGTGGCAAAGGCAAGTTCCTATGAATTTTTAATATGGCTGTCTTCCCAGTTTCCTCTTGGAAAATGATAATGTGTTTTGACGAGTCAGCAAAGAAATGGCTTAGTATGACAACCTGACTTCTACCATGCTAGTGATACGTGCCGCCTCTTGAATTCTCGCCACTGTCACGCATGCTCTTACAGGAGCACTGTTTACCCCCACAAGCTGCTGTCACGTCCGCACTCGCCTGCACGGCGGTGAGTTTAAGACCTTCAGCTGTTGAGATCTTGGCACTGCTCTGACCAGATGTTTCTAGCCCTTCCCAAGCTTGCAGCGGGTAATTTGGCAGGCTATATAAAATCATCAACTTGCAGCCCACCCTCTAAACAAGTAATTCAATACCAGCTTTCCTCAGCAATTTAAAACTTCTCCTTAAGAAAAGGAACCCTGGACTTGCTGCCAAAATGTCTGCTAAAAATGACCTTGAAGAATGGCCTGGAGTGGGATGGGAGGGGCGTGACTGTTTTTTCTCCTGCTGTCAAGAGGGAACGTGTATGGAATAGTTGCTTAGGAAAGCGTTCCTGAGAAATAAAATCACTGATGATCCTAATTCTATTGAGATGATCATCAGTGATGCTACTAATATATATTACCATTCACAGCCCATAAATGAAAATAAATAAAATTCCCTGAGAACTTAAACACTGTCAGATAGTTACTATTTTGAAAGCCAGCACTTGTCAACAATTAACCATACGGTGATATCTGAGAAGCAGTGTCACCCGTATATTTAGAAACTGTGGCAGCTGTTTGCAAATCTGGTAGTCATTTTTCATTGCCAGTGGTTTACAGACTAGAGCTTTTTTACACCTAATATAACAGCATGATTTTTTTCCTTTCTCTTGCACTCAGTTGAGACTTACTTGAGTCTCTCTCTAATCTTTTTTCTCCCTGAGCCTTGCTAGAAAAGAAGAAATTAAGAACTAGACAATAGCAATAAATGTATTTCCTCCTGCCCCAAACCTTTTGCAAAAGGTGCATATTTTGAAGTCTCAGAATGAAGTCTCAGCTGGGGAAGGACTTTTTACTAGGGCATGTAGTGATAGGATGAGGGGGAATGGCTTTAAACTGGAAGAGGGCAGGTTTAGATTAAACATTAGGAAGAAGTTTTTCACTCTGAGGGTGGTAAGGCACTGGAACAGGTTGCCCAGAGAGGCTGTTGAGGCCCCATCCCTGGAGGTGTTCAAGGCCAGGCTGGATGTGGCCTTGGGCAACCTGGTCTAGTCGGAGGTGTCCCTGCCCATGACATGGAGGTTGGAACTTGATGACCTTCAAGGTCCTTTCCAACCTAAACCATTCTATGATTCTATGAAATTTAAAGGAGGTTGTCTCATAGTTCCTTTGCATTATGGTTTGTACACAAACATACTAGGGCCTCACTGTAGCAGTCACTAAATAAAAATACAGTGTCCTGCCCCCTGTTCTCAGACTGCACTCTAGCTAGGCTCTTCTATCCAAGAGGTAAAGTCTGCTGCAGTTCAGGGTCTGAGAGCTCGAGCTACTTATTTCAGCAATAAGGAACGGAACTCCAGAAGAGTCTCCAAAACTCAGTGAACTGGTGGGTCGACGAACACTGGCTGGAAAAATAACCCTCCTTTTCTCTTTCTCAGATAAAGATTGCAATAATCACTACCACAGGGTGGACTGTGCAGTGACAGAGCTGAAAATCCAAAGCAGTTAGCCTTGTTAGATAACAAAATATAACAGAAACAAAAAAACATGTGAGGTACTCCCTGGGGAAAAAAGGTAACCTTTATCATAACCAGGTTCTATGATATTCTTTGAAAGCATTAGAAAGCTACAATGGTATAATGAAGTTGTGCCTAACACCCAGTCCAGGACAAAGTACAGTGTAAGACTACAATCTGGTCAAGATTACTTTTGTTTTGGCTCTTCTCAAAGAACCAACATCTCTGCTCTCTTTGATAGTTTTCTTTTGTGTAATTTAAAGGACAGCATTAAAATTAATCTTCGATGTTGACAGGAGCAACAGGATTAAAAATTGGTCTCTCCTTCTTTGATTGTATCTTGCCGTAATTGACTTCAAAATCTTTCTTAGTACCGTTCAAGCTTTCTAGAGTTCCAGTCTTTATATCGTATCCCAAAGCAGAGAGTTTTTTAATTCGGTACTGAACAATTTGCGTTGTCAATTCCAGCACCATCGGCGTCTCTCTAATCTGTGCTACAGAAATTCCTTCCTTCAGTAGTCCTTCAAGTCTTTCTTCCAAAACTGGAACAGAATAGTAGAGAAGGGCTGGGCATTTCAGCACTAGCTGTTTTAATTCTTGATTACTGCACTCAAAGACATTTTGGGAAAAAAGCATACTCTTCTGCATAGTAGTAGGACTAAGTTGAAAAATGAAACCTTTAAGTTTAGACAGCAGCTGTAGTACTTCATGGTCGGTGAAACCATTCTTCTGGAGAAATTCCAAGTTCTCCTGGATTGCAGTGGAGGTATTTAATAAAATAAATGGATTTTGGCTCAATAGCTTCAGTATCCAGATCTTCATATTTGCATCAGAACCTCCTAAACTTAAATAACTTCTTTGTAATGTATCTATCACATTTTTGTTTTTCTCAACAGGATTGTAGAAAATATTGGGTGCGCTTGTCAAGAACCTGGTGATTATGTTATTCTTAAGTCCCAACTCTTGAAAAAACAGTATATTTGCCTTCTGGTTCTCATGATACTCAGTAGTGAAAAAAGACTCTGGAAATTGCTCTATTAATTTAATCAACTGGCTTTCATTCTGACATACTAATTGCCATAGAGCTCTTTGAGAGTTTATCTCTGCAGGGGTATGGAGAATTGCCTCTGGGCAGCGTTCTAAAATGTTGGCTACAGCAGTCTTGTCCGCTCCCATTTCTTGTAAGATACCAGCAATTTCTTTAACATAGGCCACATCCTGGAGAAGGACCCATTCCTTTAGTCTGCGTATTTTCTTAATGTCGACTGACAATGTGTGGAGACTCTCAATGGTTTTTTTATTTTCCTCTCTTGATTTTGTGTCAGTTGTGTAATTGGAATGTATTGGGAAGCTTCTGTTTGCTACTTCCATCCATACAGATGAAAAATTCAGTCCTGGGTTACAGTACTGAGATCTCATCAACAGTAGAGTAAATATATCTTTTGCACCGTGAGCGACTCCTCTCAACATCGTGGAATTCAGTCCTATGGAAAGAGAACAACAACTATATGAAAACACATTTAAGGCACAAGTTATACCTCATAATGTTCTCAGAGACATTGATACTTAGACTGAGCTGGCATAAGAGATTACTCTCAACAGTGTTTTTTGTTATTAGCACGAAAGTCAGCTTTCATGTGAAAGTGGGGGGGGGGGTAAGACTTTTGAAAGGTTAATGTTCTGATGGGTGCCTCACTGGAACAATGACGTGGATGCGACAGACCTGATGTGGGGGCAGCGCTCTGTCCATATAAATGCTTGCAGTCATACAACAACTAAACTGTCAGCCGTTTCCTGCAGCTAATGTTGTTAATTACATTACAGCTCATTCGCACTATGCTAGAAAAATGTTTCATGCAATTTAATGTGACAGGAATTCTACTAAATGAATTTTTAAAAAAGCAGCTTAAATATCTTTCTTAACTCTTTTGAATGTATTTGCTTAACTTCTCAGGCATTGTTTGGAGGGTGACTTGTTCCTTCGTGTGTCAGAGAACCCCCTGGTGCTCCTTCAGCAGCAGTTTATAGCTTAACTGCGTTGTGAAATCATTCTTGTTGTAATTAACGGGGAAAAAATCATCAAAACCTTTATGTATGTGTCTTTCACTAGCCGAGTCTGTTAATTGGGTTCTGAATCAGCACACTGGTATTTTGGGGGGAGGACGCAAGTACACTCTAACATCTTCAGGCCTTCACTTGCCTCTTCCAGCACCTGCTTTGCTACAGCTGCCCTTGGCACTGATGCCTCATTTCTGTCTCCAGGTCACTTCTGTCACTGCCAGCCACCCCCAGTAGGAAGAGAGTCCTCGTGGAATAGATGCGTGGCTGTGCTGGGCTCCAGACAGCACCCCTAAGGGTAGTGGTGGGTAACCCCAGACCCCACCTTCGCTCAAACTGCCTTCCAGGTATCGACAACAGCACTGCTCTGCAATGGCCAAAGGAGCCGCAGCAGTCAAACAAAGATACCATCAAGTGTATCTTTAACTTCCCAGGTGGTGTTTTCATAACAACCTTTTGGAAGCACGGAGCGTGAAACGGAGAATTGCTGGTCTGTGAAATACTCGCACAAATTGCTGCTGCTGGTAACATGCTTGAAACGGCTCAAATTGAAAATGAGAAAAAAAAAATAAAAACCCAATTTGTGCATTTGACATCTCTATTTATACAGTTGCTTTCACCTCTCCCAAAGTGTACCATACTTCAAAACGTACACATGTGAGCATTAGGTTAAATTAAGGTTTTTGTAGGAGAGAAAAGCCTGTTACGATCATGCAGCCTAACCTCCTAGATAACAGACCAAGACGCCTATTGCAGGAACAGCTATACAAGACCCCTAGAATCTTCTTTATAACCCATCTTTTAAGAAAATATGTGGTTTGTTTAGAGAACTTAAGTGATAGAGCCTCTATCTAGTTACCAGGTAAGGTTAAACATTTTCCAGGGGTAAAATACTTCATCTCAAGATAAGTGTACCTTTGCTTATAAGTTGATGTTTTTCAGCTTCTAAAAGCTGGACTCCTGTTATGTTACTACATCATAAACTAATAGAATAGGACACAATTTCCTATATGCAAGCTTATGTCATTAACAGAAGCTGTTTATCAGTGACTTGTTTTTTAGTATTATTTTAAATCTCTGAGGCAAAATCTGATTGCCTAATGAAGCTGCTTGTGGCATAACCTCAGGGCTAATGATTTTATCTTCATAAACTTTGTGACTTGAAGTGCTGTCCAGCAAGTTCCACCTCAGAACAAGCGATTTTTCCCAAGAGCCCTGAAAGCACTAAACGTGTAGGTAAGTCACAGACTTTTCGTGTGCTGACCTTTCCACGTCCTGAAAAAGGGACTGTTTCACAGGGACTGCAAACTGAAGCCTCTTGAGTGGACCTATTGAATTGAGTGGGTCCAGTCAGAGTAAGTAAATCTCTGGAGGATCAGGGCTTTCTTCATTAATGCTTCAGCTCAGCTGGAAACTGTCAGCAAAATAAAGTACTGTTTCAATTGTTTGGGATGTCAGATGATACTTCCAAAGTACAAACTGGAAAAATAACTAACCGTGACTTTTACTTCAATGTGTAATCCTGCTGTTAAACAAAATTGCCTTGTGAGTAACGCAGTCGCTTAAAATACAGTCATTTTATCTATTATAGAGCTTTTAAAAAATTCTGATATAGTAAATTGTGCTCTTCCAAGATCTGACACAGAAATGATTGTTATGTGCACTTAAAAGAAACTTTATGTCTGAAAATCTTTGACATCACAGTCAATTTTTTTTTCCTGTTGTTAATGACGATCATCCATGCAGAAACACAGAATACTATAAAAGGAAGGAAAACTTTATTTGCTAAGCCACATTTGACGGGTACTCAGGAGCCCTTGTAAAGCACTAAGCAAAATATAACATGCAAAATAAGATTAATGGATTTTAATGTCATGGTGTTCTACAGAAAATTAGAAGACTATTAAGAGTTATGATTTGGTGTATTTCAGAGTCCATAAATGACAGTATCACATTTCCAGGGTATGTAACCTATTCCAAGAGTTCAGAGTTCTCTTAAAGCTCATGCTGGACTACTGGTCTAATATGCAGGACCCCACTGCAGCTTTTTACATACCTGTATTGCTGTGGGGATTGTAAATCAATTGAGAGATTAAGGAAAAAAAACCAGCCAGTTTAGATGAGACGTTTGCTCTCACTGCCAGCAGCACCCTCTTATCGCCAGGTGTCATAACAGCAATAAGGAAGTGAACTAATGTCTACCTGGAAGTTATCTGTGATCCTGCTTGTTAGCACACTTATAGTGACCTATACCTACAGATTAAAGGGGTGCTGTAAGTTCCATTATTTAATGAGACTCCATATGTATGTCTTCTACAGATGGATATTAGGATCAACTGGCTGATTCATCCCTCATTTCATTCAGAAATGTTGTATTTCTGAATGGGTATTTTGAGACTCAAATCTCATTTTTTGAAAAATTGGCAAACAAACCTCTTGCTCACGTTGTATTTTTCACAAAATCTTTCACTAAAGAGAACAGCAGTATGACTACTATTGTATGCTGGTCACTGCCATTCTTATTACAGCAAACCATAGCCAGGTCTTAGTAGGCTGTGGAGAATAAAATGAGAATAAAATGAACTTTGAATTAACCAGGAAGAGTAGGTATCCACCTAGAAGAGGGCAGTATAGATAAGATTTGAATAGCTTGTGAAGAAATCTGGAGTGGTAATAGGTAGCAGTTCTGTAGATTAATGAATAGTAGAGTAAGCATTCACACTTCTGCACTTACAGACAAAAAATGAATCCCTGCTTTGCATCAGTAGTGGAAATGAAGGAAAGAAGGATTGCAAAAACATACTAGACCAACATAAAGCTTTCTAGAAAAAAAATATGGAGGACCCTAGGATGATCCAGGTTGGAAGGGACCTCAATAGTTCAAAGTAGGGTCTGCTATGAGATAAGACCAGGCTGCTTTGTCCAGTCAGCTCTCGAAAAACCTCCACGGATGGAGCCCACCCAGCCTCTCTGGGCCGCCTGTTCTACTGCTTGACTGTCCTTGTGGGGGAAAAAGCTTCTCCTTCTATCTAGGAAAGACATGATAAAAAGGCTTAAGGAAGCATAGCACTGTTTAAGCCGAAGATCATCAAGTGGTGTTTTTAGTACAGAGAAAATTGAAAGCTAGCAGTCACGGCCTGGTTGCCTAAGCCTGGCCACCTGGACCATCCCTGTCCACACACCCACTTACTTCCCCTTTGGACTCTGCTTTGGGGTGGAAGGGCCAGAGGAGGATGGTGTCCTGCAGCCAGCACAGGAGCCAAGGGTGGGAGGCCTGGCAGGGCTTTCTCTCCCCGTCCAGCCCAACCTCTGCCACCCTGGCTGGGTTCTGCCATGTTGCCAAAGTCACCTAGCAGGAAGGCCACTCCTGGCCTACAACTGGGACTCGTGCCCAAGGCTTTCACAGAATGGTTTAGGTTGGAAGGGACCTTAAAGATCATCTAGTTCACCCTCCCTGCCATCGGCAGGGATCCCTCCCACTAGACCAGGTTGCTCAAAGCCCCATCCAACCTGGCCTTGAACGCCTCCAGGGATGGGGCATCCACAACTTCCCTGGGCAACCTGTTCCAGTGCCTCACCACCCTCAGAGTAAAGACTTTCTTCCTAATGTCTCATCTAAATCTAAGCTCTTTCAGTTTAAAACCGTTACCCCTCATCCTATCCCTACACTCCCTGATAAAGAGCCCCTCCCCATCTTTCCTGTAGCCCCCTTTAAAATCATAGAATTGCTGACGTTGGAGGGGACCTTTAAGATCATCAAGTCCAACCATCAGCCTACCCTGACAAAACCACCTCTAAACCCTGTCCCTCAGTACCACACCTACCCCTCTTGTAAACACCTCCAGGGATGGCGAATCCACCACCTCCCTGGGCAGTCTATTCCAATGTTTTAATAACCCTTTCAGTGAAAAAATGTTTCCTAATATCCAATCTAAACCTCCCCTGACATAACTTGAATCCTTTTCCTCTCGTCCTATCACTTTTCAGGTACTGGAAAGGTACTATCACTTTTTTAGGTACTGGGAGGGGCTATAACGTCTCTCCGGATCAACCCTTCCTTCCCAACCACGCGTGGTTTATAAAACACGCCTCTTCTCCTCCTGCACCTTCTCCCCGTTTATTTTCGGGCCGCCGTCATTGTTACG
>NW_009647740.1:286945-289478 GCF_000708025.1 Charadrius vociferus
GGCGGCCGCGGCGGGGGGTGGTGGTGACAGTGAAGGGCAGTGATTCGGGCTACGTTTGCAGTCACGGAGGAGCGGGGCACCCTCCAGATGTGCGCGGAGTGCGGTGCCGTTCATCTCGTGGGGCACCCGGAACTTAAGCAGCGCGGTAAATGGGCTTGCCTGGCCTCGTCACGGGGGGAGGGGAAAAAAAAACAAACCAAAAAAACACCTGAGATCCTTCCACGCGTTAAAGCGGGGCTTCGTTGTGATTAGAAATCGTTAAGAGGCGGTTGGATTTGGACAGCTTTCAAGAGAGAATTAGTGTAGTAAGTAAAAATCAAAATCGTTTGAAAGTCAGTCATTTTGAAGTATTATGATAGCAAAGAAAAGAACATTTTAAAATTAGGCTACTTGAGTGCCTGTGTTTTGATGGGAAGTGGATGATCCTGTGGTTTTGGTGAGGGAAGTGGTCTGTTTCTAGTATTTATCCCAAACTGAAGTTGAAATAACAGTGCCAGTGAGGCTGTGCGCCCTGTGCCGCTCAACGGTGACAGTACGCAACACCCAGCGATCAAACCCCTGTGGCTCCTGATACCAAACGGATTAACTTCTTGTCTATTTGAAAGCAATACCCTGAAAAATCTCTTCAGGATCAAATTTGGATGAGAGGCAACGCTTATGTGACCATGGGACGCCTGGCTTATGTCAGTATATTTTCCAAATGATCACTGTGCTTGTTCCAGAATAAAAGAATAAAATTCACGCATGTAGTCATTAGATTTAGTGTTTTGCTGGTGGTGTTTCAGAAGTTAAATGACCTGTGATGGTGAGAATCATCTTCCTCTATTTTTTTTTCCAGCTGCATCTACTTTATTTCTCTCCTAAACTTAAAGTATCAGCAGAGACACTTAAATGATTTCTAGACTACAAAGATTTTTCTCGGCGTGTTAGGATTTTTAAAACTAACTCTGGGCCTGCACAATCACACCTTTCAGAGAGTGAAAATCAGCCCTGTTCTCTCTGGGAACACTTCTTTTGTCAGCTACAGTTTCAATAGTCTCTATTAGATCTGTGAAAAAGATCTAATGAAGACGAGAACTACTATAGAAAGAAACCATGCCCTGTGAACCCAGTTTGGGCTTGGTCTCCTACATGACTGCTGTTTCAAGAACAGTTAATGCTGTTTGTGCATATAAATAACATACAATTATTGTTGTTAAAAATGTGTCTAAAAACTGCTTCTGATTTGTAATACACAATGTATTGTATAACTGCTTCTTTATGTTTTTGTCCTTTCATGCCTTCATTTTCCCCTTTTTCCTTCTAGCTCCTCCCTACTCTTGATTTTTGCAATCACAGTCTGGGCTAAATTAGCTAAATTAGCAATAAAGTTCCTTAAAAAAGTTATCCACAAGAGAACCCAGGAGTGAGTGTGAGTTACTTGTACGAGTTCCTTGATTAACTGTGATTCTATTTTCTTTTTCTATTAACTTGGAGAGAGTCTTCCCTTGAGATTTGACATTTTAATTAATATATTCTTCACCTTCCACTTCTAAATCAAGAACAAACTGTCTAGTATGGAAGGTAGAGCTAAAGCCCAATGGTGTTTTGGCATAATGATATGCTAATGATATACTACAGTTGCTATTTAGTCTGTGGTGCCAAACAGCTTATTAGACTGATGGTTTTCATGGCTGCAATTTGGTTATGAAACTGTAAGGTCTAGTGCGGGAGGGTTGCTTCCACCTCATAATTCCTGCTATTGTTAAAAGTCAATGCTTAAGAGAAGTTGGGCCTCCACACTTTTTAGAAAGAAATTGCGTATAAAACCAAATAGAGATGGATTCTAGTCATGGCGGGGGCTTCTGCTGCTGGCATGCCTTGATCATTAATGACATTTTATTAAGTCATTCGAAATGAGGAAATAGAACCATGAAGGGAAACAGGTGATGTATGTCTCTTTTTTTGTTGACTTTACTTTTACTTTCTATCTTAGCAGAAGAAAAAATAGTAGAAAGAGCAACTACAGTTCTTAAAGTACTGTCCTGCTCAGGAATTCTGAAGTGAAGAAAGGTCAGTACTGCTGATGTGAGTCCTTTGCCATTTACTTGAGAGCTGTTATGAGTCCCCTCTTGCCGTTACTACCCTCTTGTCTACGAACACACTGGAAGTTGTAGATTTGAGTTGTAATCCACAGGTGGAGGTTTCTTTTCAGACCTGCAGCTAGAGCTGCCCTGTTAGGGCTTGAAATTGCTCTACCGAGCCCCATCGGTGGGATGCCGCATCCAGTCATTAGCCATGGCTAATGGCCAACATGGAGAGGGCACCGGGAAACCCGCTGCGCACAGGCGCTGGTTTGAGCTCTGTAATTAAGAGACAAGGAGGTTAGATATACACCATTTATTAATAGTAACCTCACTAAGTGGTAGCAAGGCCATTTTAACTCATTCTGCTGCTGGGAGCTCGCTGGGGAGCCTGCCTGCTTCCCGCTACTCTCTCCCTCCCACGCAGCACTTCAGCAGCTCTTCCCACGCCACCTCCGGGCTGCGGCGGG
>NW_009647740.1:291079-295286 GCF_000708025.1 Charadrius vociferus
GTGGGAGCGGGGCTGCTGCGGGGCTGGAGGCTCCGGGAGCCCGACTGCCAGCCCCGGGAGGAGCGGCCCGGAGGGCTTGCTTCACTTCAGCATCTCTGGGCAGCCAGAAACCCCGCGCTGGCTCAGGGTCACTCCGTTCTGAGGGGAAAACAAAACAAAACAAAACAAAAACCAACAAAAAACCTCAACAAAAACCCAAAACAAACCCGGCTAAGCTGTTGCCTGGTTCAGAAGTAATTTCTCAGGATATGTTTCCTGCAGGGAGGGGTCAGAAATGTCCCTTTCCAGAGCATGCAGATGTATTCCTACACCTTCAAGCCAAGCGTGATCCTGCCTAATACAAAAATGAACTTTACAGTGGAGCTGTGATTGATGTTTCCATGCTAAATGCGTGCCATAATAAGGCAGACGTTCATGCAACTTCTGTGCATACTTGTCTTGTGAGATTAATTAAAAAATCACTAGGGATCTGAAAGTTGTTACCCTTTTAAAAGGGTTGATAATGCAGTAGAGTT
Source organism: Charadrius vociferus (assembly GCF_000708025.1). Taxonomy (NCBI): domain Eukaryota; kingdom Metazoa; phylum Chordata; class Aves; order Charadriiformes; family Charadriidae; genus Charadrius; species Charadrius vociferus. The sequence continues at coordinate 291,595 of NW_009647740.1, forward strand.
CTTGTGTCATCTGTCTGTCCAGATTCAGGAACTTGAAACACTTGTGAACTTAGCCTGCACAGACTACAATGGTGAGAAAAGTTGTCTAATTATGGAACAAACACAATGAAACTTGGCTTAACAGCATGTCATAGAAGAATGACAAAGTTGAGATAATTTGGGTATCAGTTCAGTTTACTTCTCTTCAAGAATTGTTTCTTTCAGATTTAATAATTTCTACCCCAGGTCATTAAATACTTTACCAACAAGGTAACTTACCTTTGGAGGTGTTGGGGTTCTTTTCCAGATGTTGAGGAGTTTTCCTTATGGTCCTATTTCTGGTTTTCAGAAGATAGAAATACTAAAAATGCCTTTTGTGAGCTTGAACTTGATGGTTATTCCATTTTCCCTGACAAAAATAAGGTTTATACCACTTAATAATTGTTAGATACTTACCTTATCTGAGGTTCGTGATGTACATATTTTTTATAGACGTTTTTCTTTTATTCTTTTTAACTTTTTTTGGTTTGTTTTGAAGGGGATAAGGTTTGGGGTTTTTTTAATAACAAATCCTGACTTTATAAAGAAAGCTCAGAGATCTTAGTTTTATGGATGAAGCATGAACAACTACTTATGTTTTAAAAGAATGCAGGCAAATGGCACAAGTCTAAGTTTTGAGGAAATCACATGTCTTAAAAATACTTAATAGGTTTCTAATGTGTTTTGCAATTGAAATGCTAAACTGGTTTTGGTTGTATTCTCTGAGCTAGTGAATGATAGACAAATGTGAACTTTGATTCTAGCAAAATGAGGTTCGTGTCTTGAGTGCTACTGCCCTGGTTCTTCAATGACTATTTAATGAGATTGCTAGCTAATACAGTCCTTGAGTACATTTGTGTGTGATCCATTTGGTAGTTGGTTTGCTTTAACAGTACTCTCAGTAATCTGAAAGACAACTAGTTCCTGCTTTGCATTTGAAGAAAACCGTTTTTTCTAAGTTGCTGGTTAGAGGAGCTGAGTTTTTGGTGGTGTGGGCTTATTTTTTGATTTTATGAAGAGGTGCATTTTTCTTCTAGTCCTTTGTTTTTGTGTGCTTCCCCCCACCCCAAAAGAAAGGTAAATTGCAACTCCCCTATCCAAAGCACTTCAAACAGTCTCCTGGGACTCAAATATCCTCAAGGCACATGCTGCATATGGATTTGAGTAGGAAATCTCACTGCCTTCATAGCCCAGTTTTGGGAGATCTTCAGATTTTTTCAAATTTAAAAGTACGGTAACTTCATAGCATAACTGGCTCCTAGAGCTGCATGTTTATTAGAGAGATCTCAATAAATTCTTATTTAAATGAGCAGTTACTAGTTTGGAATGAATCCATTTTAGGTTCCAGTGGTTTTAATGAGTTATTTTTAACCAGTGGTAACATGCACATTCACAGTATGCATACGCAAGACTTATGATGCATTTTTCTGGTTTGCCAGTCTCATTCGGCACTTGGGATTAGTAATCAAGCATTTTATCTCCTTTGTCACTTGATGACCGTAAGCAAGAACCTTGCTTACATGCCTGTGGAGTAGGGTATTGAATTAGTCCAAAATATTTTATTTGAGATTAGGAGCAGAAGCCCTTCAGCATTTGGAACATGAGTCAAATTTGATCTTCTGGTGTGAATTTACAGTGGTCATTTCTTAGTTTGTATTGATTGACACTGAGAGTTTGTGTTCTGGTGAGTTTATGGTCCTGAAGGTGTGGACAAAACTCTTGTCTGTCAGGGTTCAAAGTATGACTGTTAACACAACGGTTATAAGGAAAAATGGTGCCAGAATACTAGAATCCAGGAGGTTTAGTTTCTTGTTAGAAGTAATACTGTCCCTCTGCAGAGTTATCAGTTATGGTTCATTTTAAAAAATGTGTTTTAAATCTGGCAAATAGCAGCCTTTAATACATCAGTGCTTTTAGATTAACTTTTCTCTTTAAACAGTCATGTAACACTCATGAACTAATATTTTTGTGTAATTGCACTATTGAGCAAGTCTAATTACTAAGCAGTCACATGGTCTTACTGACCTCCTTTCTCCTGGCATTCAGCCTACCTGTTCTAAAATCGTGAACGCTACGCAACAAATGCCAGGGCCTTCCTCAACTCACTTCATTTTTTCTGATTCTGTTCTGTTTTTCTTATTGTTCCTTCTTTCAAGCTGTCAAATCAAGATGTGCTTCCATTGAGACATGCTTTTCCTGTATAATGAGTTTTCCAGTGTCATTCACAGATCAAGGCTTGCAAGAGAGAGGTTATTCGGTGCAGTAAAAGGTGATGGAGAAATGGAGGGAGATGCTAAATGGAAAATCGCTCTAACACTCTGTTAAAGTTTTGTCAATTTGCATTAAACTTCTGGCACCAGAATTAGCGTGCATCTAATTGTGTCAACAGAGTAGACAAAGAATGTAACTTACTTACTCCAACAAGTAGCCATTACCTACTTATGAAAAAATGTGTTCGTATGTGCTCACAGACTTTTCCATATTAAGGAGAATGGGATCTCATGTTTAGCAATATCACTTAGGGGAGGGTTTCGTTTAGCCCTGGTTTTAGTACAGAGTGGCAATTGATCACAATATCTAAAAAGAAATGCAAACATTCTGTTAGTTGCTGCATAAGAATTTACTTTGGCTAATTATTTACTTTTTTAGTTTGTCTTTTTGAGTGTGTATGTTTCTGATATGCTAGTTAAAAAGACTGGCATGCAGCAATTGATTTTAAAAGATGGATAGTCTAATCTTGCCAATCCTTCTATTTCGTTTTTCAGTCATTCCTGAAGAGAACAGCTTTCACTTTTAAAATAAGAGTAGTAAGATTTGTTTTTATATCTAGTAGATTTTGTGATAATATTGATGTGTTCAACATACTGCAGTTAGCTGCTGCTGTTATGGCAGGTCATCCTATTGATTTAGGAGAAAGAAAAGATGTAATATATTTTTTTAACACTCATACCTCACAGCATATTAAAAATTAAAAACCTGAAGGAAAAAAAAAGTTTTTATTTCCAGTACAGTCACAGCTATGCATAGAAATGGGAACTTGTTTTAAAAAATTAATACTTGGACATCCTTCTGTAGCTTCTATTTTGCTATTCTGTGCATCTGGTTTTGAAAATAGGCCTACAGTTTCAGGTTATATAGGAAATTATTTGTCCTATAGAGACCTGTAATTCAGACAGGCAAAATTTGTGTATTATGCTCTGTTAATTTTGATCACATGCTTAGTATGTAAAAAGGAGCGTGCCGAAATAATTATGACTTCCTGCTAAAACTATCCCTTTAGGTTTGTTTTCATGGTGGAGCACTTAGGTTGAAAGTGTTTGATTTATGAAATATTTAACATCAAGCCAATCATCTAAAGTATTAAATAGAGGCAAGGTTCTTGGGTTTTCGTATACAAAGCTAGACATACATCAGGTTTGGGAGTAACATTAGTTTTGTACGTATTCTGTAGATACATTGAGGTTTCTTTTACAGGGTAGGTAGCATGTGCTGAACTCCGCTGCTATAGCCAGGGTGTAACAGGTCTGCAAAGGAGGAACATCAGTATTCCCATGCTGTGTTCTAGACATACCCATTATACCTTTTAATGAGTGGCTTCAACTCCAGCTCAATGCACGACTTGGAGCACTTTTGCCCAACCAGCCCACTAAATTGAGGGTGATTAACAGGTTTTG
>NW_009647740.1:295301-391415 GCF_000708025.1 Charadrius vociferus
AGATCAGAGTTCTGTGGTACCGACGGTTAGACTGGAGAAACCTTCCAGTGCCACACACCTAGGTTGCCCACCTGTCCTCTTTCATAGAAGGCCCCATCTGCCCCAAAAGTGCCCACAGTTCAGCAATTCCCTCTATAGTCCATTGTGTTATATGATCTAGTCCTGTGATTTGCAAAGTACGTCACTGAACTGCACTGACGTATGTCCTCATGCTTTTAATCCGGCAGTGTTGATGAAAGGACTGGTTCCACCCTTTCATGATAGCACGCAGCCCTGTGGTGAACCAGGTTAGCTCATCAATCTGTCCGAAAGAGATTAGTTACCAGTTTTGGTGAGATTAGCAATTTGGTAGATTGTGCCAGCAAAAAGGTTGCAGTAGTAGTGAAGAGGCGTGAGTGGGAAGGGCAGGTACCATTTCTTTCTGTGGCTGTATGGGTTTGAGTCAGATAAAAATGGCCATATAGCTGTGGCCCACATTGTTCGTGTGTGTAGTAACCACCGGCTGTTTTTTGGAGGGTGATTATTGTTTTGTTCTGTGGCTGGCCATTTATTGACACCCTTTGAAGTTACATTGTCAAAAGTAAGTATCAGTCTTTTTATTGTGTTAGGGGAAAGGCCCAATTTATTTTTTTGTCAAACTCGGAATGTGAGACATAACTGCCCGCTAAGAAATTACATTATGCTTGTTTGCTTATTTTGGCGTGTGATCTTGCATTGCCAGATCCTGTAATGTAACTATTACTAAATTGGATGAGAAGTCTGCAATGGTTGGTCTGGAGAGAGCAGGTGGTACTGCAAATCCAATTTTATACAAAGCGTTCAGTAAGTTGTGTTTCTTTTTTTCCCAAGTAGCAGGTATTATAGGCCAGAAAAATTCCAGCGAGCATTTATACAAGTTGGTTTTTGACTTCAAGATTGATCTTGAATGAACCTAATTCTTCAGGTTAAGAAGTTTTCAGGTTTTAGAAACCTGGTTTTACATCACTAATGTCCAGGTTTGAGGATATCAAGAGAAGATCTGGGTAGAGTGTTCTTGATAGGTAAGAGTAGCGTGTGGACTTTGTGACCAAGTATCAAGGGGCAAATGCAGTTGAAACAACTCCATAGGATTATTTCAGTCTTCCTTCTCTTGGGACTAGAAATCTATTTTTAGTTTATTTTACCTAAGTATCAGTAGATGGCATTCTTTATTGCGGCAGGGGAAGGTCATCTCTCTGCAGCTTGTGGTGTTACCTCCTCTGGTTGTAAAAGGAGAGGGTGATAACCCCCAACAAACACCATCTGTGGTGAATGCAAAGGCAGCTTTTTTTAGGCAATCAAGAATACAGATATTTTTTTTTTTCCCCAACTGATCAGTATGTGGCAGTGTCAATGAATTCTGCTTTAGCTCTTCAAAGCAAATAACTCTAGGTATTGTCATCCTCTTTTGGCTCTTTCCATGTAGTGTAGTATGTTTTCCTCCAGTTTGTGAAAATACCTTTTTTTCCTACAAATGGCAGATACTCTTGAAACACATTTCATTGTGCAAATACTGCAGAAAAAGCTGATTATCATTGTACAACCTGAACTTTTTTGGTTTCCTGACAGTTTATCCTACAGCACGGAAGCCTTTATTTTCAGGGAAAGTGATTACTTTTCCATACCCTCCCGATGCCTGGCGGGTTTGCAGGTCAGTTATATAACCGGCGGCAGGAGGAAGGTCACAGCCGCCAGCCAGGTCGGCCATGCTTTCAGTGACACTGAAGTCTGTCATGTCTTAATTTATATATTGAAACTCTCTGCTTTAGGGGATGTTGGGACTTCCGCGTAGTGACCTAAAAAGGCAAAAGTCAGCCTGAGCATGAATTGGTTGTGTAAGTAGTGGGGGGTGGGAGTATGTGGCTTTGTGTTTTATAGGCTTTAGTAATTTGCATACCACATTTCAGTAGGTTTAATAGCTGTACCTTTGGTTACCTCTAGGAAAGGACTGGATTTGATTACCGGCATAAGAACTTAATGATATTTCAGTGTAATACATTTTACTTATTTTTTTTCAGACCTCTCATTTAAATGTGGAGCAAGGTTAGTTTGTGTGCTTCTGTATACTTCTGACTTTAAGTCCTTTGCAATCTAGGTCAACAGGTGAACTGTAATTGCAATGTTCTTCAAACCCTGAAACCTCCATAGATTTTTCAGGTCACCGTTAAGCATTTGCTTTCACTGCTTTGGAGTTTTGTGTGTGTAAATGTTTCTTTATGCAGGAATAAAGGTTTAGTGGAGGTGAAGGATAGACCGGAAAGGACAAGGGAAAAGAGGTCAATATTGCAGTGTTCTGTTTCAAGTAACTCAATGGAGACAGCTGTGGCAAAAGTCTACATGTATATATATAATTTTTGGAACAGTTATGAATCTGAGGGCATACCAATTACTAATGGAGAGATGATAAGAATTAACACATGAGCTTTGTTGGCATTAGTGTAGACAGGAGCTGAGCTACAGTGAACAGAGCTTTTGAAAAATGTAATTTTTTCTGAAATTCTGTACTTTGATTATTTATGTCTTCTTTTTTTTTTAAATTGCATTAGTATTTGAAAGGTTTTTCAAGTCTACATTGGTAAACCTCTGTAGGAAGTAAGAATTTGATAATACTCAGGGTTTGAGAAGTAAATTCAGGTGTCAAACAGTTGCTTATAATCTCTTTGAAAAGTGCTAACGCAACAAGTTCCTTGCGATAAGATGGAACCTGTTCACATCAGAGGTGGAAGGATTTCTTCCAGTTGAACATTGGTCAGGATGTGTCTTGCAAGTCTAATTTCTGTGGTGACAGGCGTGTGATGTCACGTACACCTGAGCTTTTATGTTATGTGTTGCTTCCTCCTGCAACTAAACTAGAGAGGTTTTCTGTGCCTGCTTTGAACTTACTTTATCTCAAGTGTTTCTTGATTTATAGGAAAGCATTTCCTTTCCTGTTCAGTCACATGCATTCCCTTTTTAACATCTCTTAGTATATTTGTGAGTCTTGCACAGCTGTGAAGAGTAATGGCTTCAAATTTCTTGCACTATAAGTTTGATTCCTTTGAGAACACAAACTCATGTCCTTTCAAAATGAAAACCAGAAATGTTGGGTAAAAAAGAAGTCTTTTTAAGTTCAAATGGGGAAATTGTGTAGTATGAATACACGTTCTTATTGATTCTTCAGTGATGGAGATTAAATATCTACAGCACGTGCTACTTAGAAATGACTCCTGTAAGGAAAATTTGTGTTTTTCTATCTGTTGTCTATCCAAAGCGTGGAATCCATGACCTAGGAAATGCTTTACTTTTTGTAGTAAGGAACCTGGAAGTTCAGCACTTGCAGACTTAAATTTTTCTTAATGCCAATATTCCCCTTACCTTGTAGGTAAAGGGTAAAGTGTGCTGCCGTTTAGTGAGAGGGGCAAAGTGGTGATCGAAAGAACAGAAATAGGAGGGCAGCTTCCATCAGAAAGATGAGTAAATAAATAGGTAAATCCTTCATGTAGGTTGCATGTTACAGTTTTGCTATGCACTAAAGATATAGAACACCATGGCAAGCTTTATCTCAGTTTTGCAGTCTGTGCAGTTCTGAATTACTGGAGAAGTGTACAGAGAGTTGTGAGACTTCATTTTATAGAGCAACTGACATTATCAATAGTCAATTATTTGATTTCCAATACATTGGATTAATTGAAGAATGGAGTAAAATTTTTCTTTCCTATGTTTTCTTGTGAGTTTCCTCTGAGTTAAAATTTTTGGCTTGTAACTTCTGTGGCATCGAGTGATTTAATTTTTTTTTAGTACTTTTTCTTCTATTCTTCATATTTCACATTCTTGAGAATAAACAAGCTCATTTTTTCTAGGAGTCTTAAACTAGAAAAAGAGAATAATACAGCTTTTAGCAGAGATTGCCTGCTATTGTTTTCCTTATTCCACTCTCATGGGAGAGGCATGACTCTGCATCTGTAAAACTGACATAGGCATTTAAAATAAAATATTCTACAGAGTAATTTTTCCCGTCCAGGTTTCAGAAGGGTCTTCGATTGGGGAGGAGGTTGCCTTTTGGTTTTGTTCTTTGTTTTCATAAGACTTGCTGGTAGTGAACTCAAGAAGTTGAAACTATCCAAGTCTTAATGAGGGTGATCAAGCAAAGGATGACATCCGAATTATTTGTTTTATTTGGGTTGCCTAGGGATTATTCCTGTGACTTTCAATCATTATTTTTCAGTAGATGGCAGGCTTAATAAAACCTAGTTTACTGTGCTTTATGTGTGTTTCTTTGTAGACAATATAGCTGTTTGCTGTTTACTGCTGTCCCAAATCCTGTAAATGCTTCTTTAAATTACTTTTTGAGTGACTTTCTCATTTTCTTTTCTCCAGCGTACTCTTTAACTGGTACGACCCGAGAACACCTACTAATGTGTAGTTCATGAGAAAGGAAAAAGTTTTAAATTTCTGTGATATTGATAGATCAGTTATCATTGTGGTATACTCTCTCCTTTTGTTTCAAGGCTTTCATAATTTGAGGAGACCTGTGTAAAGATTAGTATTGATCACATAGTCCTGGTGGTTTTCAGTGAGCAGAGTATTTTTTCATTTGATTGAAATTGCCTTTCTGTAAGCTAGTTGCCAATACATTTACTCATGAGAAGTACTTTATTTCAGAGCTAGCGTGTTTTGCTTCCAAACCACGAAGAAAATCATGGGGTTGTGGGGATAATGTGGATCTTCCTCTCTTTACATTTTAAATTTTGGCTTTCTGCTTTCTTTCAAATATAACTCCACCAACCTCTCTTTTTCAGTGCCAACTCTGAAACACTGTTAGTTTGCCAAAGCAAAGTTCTTCAATGCTGCGTTTACTGGAAGTATTATTCCAGTTCTTTACTACTTCCATATGAGACAGCACAATGGAGCTTGCGTTTTTGGCACTGGAGGTCACGCTTTCAAGTTGAACAGTGTTACTAGTGATCAGATGTTGCTCTTGCAGCAACAGCTTTTCTGATATTTTTTTTCCATAATTCTAAGATTATTTTTTTTTCTTCTGCTAGTCCATCTTTCTTCCAGAATCCTACCTTTGCAGCTGCTGCTGTACAGCTTGTCAAGTACAATGGTAAAGTAAAAATAATTTTTAGTTCAGGGTTTTTTTTTGGCTGTATGAGATTTGCAGGAGTAATTATCTCATTATATATGATTTGTTCCCAAATGAAAGCATGGGGGAAATTTCAAAAACTTTTCCACTTGGAGTACCGTATTGTCATCGATTCCAGAGGTGGTTTTTTTTTTCTGCTGAACTTACAAGTTAGAAGAATACCTAAGGTAAAGTAAGCTTTGGAGAGCTTTGGTGCATCTGCTTTGTTTTTCTGCTTTTGTAGTATGAGCTATAGCTGTCAGAATCTTTCTGTTAACCAAAGTTTTGATTAGGATATGGTAATGCTAAGCTTGCCTTTTGTTGGAATGAGTTATTTTCGTTTGGAAGTGTTAGCCTGTTGTGCTTGCCTCTTAATTTTACCTTGAATGAAAGCTTTTGAACTTAGGGTTTGCATAAATTGATCAAAAAACACCTATGCACAAGTCAGTGGGATTGACATTTGAAGCCCTGTAGGCTTATTTCTACAGAGGTAATCTTTATTTTCTTCATAAGGTTAAGATATAGTGCAATGAAAAGTTGCCCTGGTAATCTTGTTTCCTTTGCCATAAGGTTAATGGTCATTAGCAGCAACAGTAAACAGGAAATAAAGTAATTGTCAACGTTACTTCCTGGGTTTGCGTTGATACCTTTATATGTCCCTGCTCCACCGTCCCAGCAGTGTTAAATAGCGTTCACAAAGGTGTTAGCTTTACCTGTCATTCATGAGGGGGTTTTCTTTTATGCAGCGTTAATATTATTTAGAGCTGTAATAAAGGGGTATGTTGGTTAGCTTGGGCTTGGATGGTAGCGCTGAAGCAACCCGTCTGTGCTGTAGCTTGCTGACAGCTGTTGACTCTGGCAGGGGACACGTTGTTCACGAGCTGCTTGGTTTTGACACCTTCCCCTTCTATTTATTCTTTTTTAATCGGCTCCTCTGGTTTTGAACATTGGCTTGGTACTTTTTGAACTCCAAGTGTGTATTAGGTTTCATTTAATCTTTAGCAGCCAGCACTTCTAAATACAACGACGCAGAACCGACCCCGCTTGCCTGTACCTGCTCAAAGCCTTTCTCTGTCCCGGGTAGGAATAAAGTTCGACCCGGCTACGGGAATCCTCTCGGAGCGTCTCTGAAGGGAAGGAGAAATTGGGCTCCTACGACAAGGGTTACATATAACTGGAAAAGTAGGTCATTGTGGCAGGGAGTAGTCCAAACAGCCGCCTGGTTGCTGCAGCAACGACCTACTTTAGGAAACTATTTTTGTTGATTCATATTGAAATGTTCTTCTTACAAACGCTATAAGGAAATGATCAGGTTATGAGACGTGTAGTAATGAAAGCTGCAGACTTGGTAGACTTCCTCCTCTTTTTTCCCCCTCCTTTGGTCTTGCCCCTTGGTGTTGGACGTATGGGGATTAAAGCAAATAAGGTTTGTTTTTCTTCAATTTGACCTCTAGTGGGGAACAACTCTTCTTGCTTGAAGGTTCTGCATAGCAATAATACTTATCAATGGTGATTAGGTTTCCAGACTTCAGAGCCTACAAATGCTCCCCTATCATTTTTGGCTATATAAATAATTTGGAATTTAATAAAAAAATTAAGGATTATTCTTTCTTAGGAGTATCTCTTTTGGGGAATGCTAACAGTTTGTCTGCTTGATATTCAACTGCTCTTCTTTTAACCATTTTGTCTTCAACAAAGTTTATCCACCTTCAGGAAGGTGGGCTTGGTGTCCCTCTGCCCCCCCCCCAAATTGGCAGAGTTCCCTTCTGCATATTCTGTGTTGCTATTAGTGCTGATCCTAGCACAAGCAATCTGGAAAAAATAAAATGATCCTCTACTGGATGATGTTTTCCAGGAGTCTTCCTGTCTTCTTTCAACAGTCAAAGTAGTAAAAAAATCTGACCAGTGTTCAGGAGGTGAATTTTGTTAATTCATTCCCTCCTTCTAAAAGGAATGGGTGCACAGGGAAAATGAGGAAAATATGAGAATACAGTTGTTTTAATGAAGGTTTAATTCTTTGTAAGATAGTTCTTCATCTAAACTACTATCACTTCTGCAGAGATGACTGAGTATCACTACTTATCACTACTTAACATTAGTTATCAGAATGTTCCACTTAACTGTACTACGTAATTTTTCAAGATCAATTTACTTACTTCAAGTGAAGTACTTTCTGTTGGTTCTTGACCCCAGTGTTGGTCCTGACCTTCAGTATTGCAGTTGTGGCAGATGAAGATAGCATGTTTATCTAGAGATTATTTGAATTTTTTTCATCTATTATGTCTTGAGCTATATTTTAGTTTTGTATACCAGGGCTTACGTTACTGAGCTCTGTGCATCTTTTTCGTCAGCTTGAGACTTTGAGATGGAAGGCCTCTGCAGCATGAAGTGAACCATTGCCTCAATTAGTCTACTCGTACACTAAGAAAGTTTGGGAAAAGTAGAGTTTTTCTGGACTTAGCTTAATAAACAAAGCTATATTTCAGTTACTTAGGGGTTTTTATGTTTTAAAAAGTGTTGATTTTTTCTACATGATAATGACTCAAAAACCTGAACACTTTTTGTTCATGTTTGCCTTGTATTCAGATGTGAATGACTAATTTCACTTTTGAAAGACCAGTTCAGAAAAGTTTTAGCCTTCTTGAGTCATAAGAGTAGCAATCAGAAGTTAGGATAACACTGAATGTCTGACCACTGTAAGGTGAGCACCACAGAGATGAAATCCAGTCAATTTTAATTAAGATTTTCAGGAATAGCTTCAGGGTTTTCTTCTGTTTTCCAAACTTCCTACCAATTTCTGTGCTTGCTAGTATATTTCAGCTCTATCCTTAAATCTCTTACCTCGGTTTAAGAGTTTTTTCAGGTATGGGAAGCCAGAGGCGATGGAATTATACCTTGAGGACTCACAAATTTGTACAGTGTAGTTGAGAAATACATTCATTTTACACAGTGTTTCATTTCTGGGAAACTTAAAACTGTGCACAATCTTATTGGCAGTAATTATAACCTTAAAAAGGTCACTTAAATGTAAGGAAAGTAAAAAGGTTTTGTTAAAGTAAATGAGGGGCAGTATAAAATTTGTCCTTCAGAATCAGATTGTAAGACTGTATCTTGTTATAGTACTCTTATCGGGCTTTGTCTTTCAAAGTGAGCCATAGCTGTTACTTTCTCGTGGATAGCTTAAATTGCCGAAAATAACGTGGCTGAATGATTTTATAAAGCAGGCCAGCTATGGTTTAGTTACATCAAGCCTTATGAGCTGCTCATTTAAATAAGAGAACTTGGGTACATGAGAATAAGGAGTTTTAAATTTATTTAAAATGAGCATGTTGCTACTCTCAAGTAATTTAATTTTGTAATTTGCTTTTAGGTCTTTCCACAGCTGTCCCCACTGCAAATATATTTGTTTGCTCTCGGGTTTTTCTTTATGGATCCAACTGTTTTCTCAATGGAAAGAGTAAGCATAGGGAGTTAAAGTCAAATAGTAAGGACTTTGATTTATCAGATTGGAATTGGAGGATTAGAGAAAAATAAACACAGAATACATACGTTAAAGAATGGAGGACACTGGGAGAGAGATTTAGGAAACTGTGAGCCTGTTAGCTTCATACCACGAGAAGGCTGACCTTTGTAACAAGCAAGTAATTTGAGATGTTTGTTGCTAGTTATACGGGAATAGTTTAGATGAATAATAGGTGCCCTTTGAATGTGAAGTTAAGATCCAGATCTTTACAGAACCTAAATACACTATTTGCTGTGAGGTATGGCTCACAAAATAGGAACCACATACAGATTGCTATTTGGGAGATTATGAATGTCTTCTGAATAGGACAAATGTTTTGTGTGTTTCCTTCCTCTGAGGAATGCTAACCTTGAAAAGGTAGTTCAATTGGAGAGATGTTAATGAGGAATGATATGTAAGGGAATGCTAGCTTTGTGTCCAATGTAAGCTAGGTTAGATTCAAATGATTTTGTTGTTCTTAATAAGCAGTATCACTTACTGTAATTGGTATAGTCCCAGTCTGTGTGTGAAATGGTCTTTACTACTTAGCTTCAAAGAATGTGCACCCCAAAGGACTCAGCTTGGAGAGATTACATTTTAAATGTTGCTTTCTCTCAGTTATTGTTCAAAGCCCTTTTATCCCTTGTCAAAGAGCTGAATTTGTTTCTCAAGAACCTCTTTTACATCAACTACAAGTATTTCAGCTGTACGTGGGCTTGGGTTTATCTTGCATTCTTCCTTCATCACAGCTCTGGTTTCATTTGAAAATTATAACAGTAGTAAATATTAGAGGAGAAAAGTCAAGTGACGCACTTCATGGTCTGTGTTTGGTTTTTGTTTTGCATGTGGATCAGCTCTTAGTGAGTTATGAAAGCTGCTGAAGTCCTGAATTGCTCTCTAAAGGAGCTGTTTTTTCTCCACTGGTTGTAGAGCAACCCTGGAGGAGATTAGTTAGCTCCCACAGCCACTTTACTTAAGTATCTAGAGTTGAATAACGTGAACTTTTTCCTGCTCTTGTGTATAAGCTTAAAGGATAATACCCCTATGAAATGTATTACTGTATACCTTTTTAGGATGTGGAAGTTGTATGCAGTATTCGCTGAAACAATGTAATATAATAAGGCATGCCTCTGTGACCTTGATTTGGTAATAGGAAAATATTACTGTGGCTTGCTGCCAAGGATGCGGTAGAGTATACATAACACTTAAATCCTGTCTGAGCTTAATCTTCTTATAGTTTCATAAGAATAAACTGCTCGCGCGAAGACATGTTTGATTGGTGGCAAACAGGAAAATATACTGATAAAATATTAAATATTTGTATATAGATACATCAAATTTGAGATTCTTTTCAGTGTCTCATACTCTGTTTTGGTATTAGATGAAATGCACCTTACTATTCCTGTAGATGCTAGTATGAGGAATATGTTTACTTTCATAATGACCTAACTGAACATACTGCAAAATAGCAGATATGTACGAAAGAAAGGCTCACTCTCTCTTTGCATGAAGAGAAATAAATGTTGCATAACTTATTAATACAATCAGGGTCTAATGCTGTAAACTGTACTCACTCAAAAAAATGTGATGTTATACAGTGTGTAATATTCTTTTATTGAATCTAACTCTACTGAACTCTGAAAGATGAAGGAGGAGTATCTGATAGCAACATTGGGGGAAAAAAAATTGGATGGGAAAATAAAACTAGCAGACATTAGGCTGCTTAAGATAATTCTGATAGACAAAATCTAGGTGGCAATTAAATATCTGTAATGACCTGAATCTCTTGCTTGACAGTGCTTTTCTTTCACTGGAGAGATTGTAATCAATGGCTGGCACGAGGACAGGTGGGTAGATAGAAAATATTTTAAAAGATTGGTTGGAAGTTGATTGGTCATTGGTAAAAATATTAATTAAACTTAGAAATCAAACAAGTTTTAGCACTGTTCTTTTTCACTCCGCTTTTTAAACTTCTTCCTCAGGATGAGGAAGCCTGACTAGATTCCTTTCTTTTGTGTGGTACTGGCTGTGCAGTCTAACACTCTTGCCTAAGGGTTAAATTTGGAATCTGGATCAGTTTGAAAAAAACCAAACAAACAAACCCACACCTGAAACTGAAGTTTCTTGATTCTTCATGGCTAGCAGCACCTTTTTCAGATGTGAATGATGCCTGAAGGAGAAGTCATTGCATTTTAAGTCCCCTCAATTCCCAGCAACTGTCTTCATTTCATACTGGCAAGGGTGGTTCTATGTGATTACAGTTTCTGGTGTTTATTACTCCTAAAAATAACCCCAAACTAGATTTAACAGTAGCCTTAAACAGCGTGTCTGTAAGTGTCCTTCTTACAAGTCTCCTCTTAAATAAAAAGGCTACCTTTTTAACAGACTGCTCCCAACTTCTTCCCTGGAGAAAGTCTTTAATCATGTTAATAGTGCAAACCCAGGAAGGCTGCGTGAAGTAGTACTTTGTTTTATTCATTTTGTCAATGGTTAACTGTGTTAACAATTAGTTATTTAATTCTTTGAATTTCTGCCTTGATGGCACTGGTTTATTTCAGTTGCATTTTAGCTAAAATTACGCTTTGTATTATGTGAACCAGTTTCTGGCAGTCCTCTTAAGATGTAGGAGGGAAGAACATTAGTCTAGATTTCTGACCCCTAGCAGACTTTGCAGGGAAGATCGTGGAGTTTTTTGGAGTAAACAACTAAGATTTTATGTGCATGTCTTCTAAAGAAAGTGGTCTTCAGAAGCTTTCATGAAAATTCTAAATATCCATAATTAGATGACCCTGAGCAAAATGTGTGTAATGTCCTCTAAGAATGTTGCTTGAAGACAGGTATGTTTTGCATTGGCATCTTCCTTGTGTTACAATAAGTATGTCTTTTCTGCCTCCCTCCGTCACCTCAGTCATGCATGTACCTCACACAGCTTGCTACTGCGAAATTAATGGTGAACTCTTCTGTCCTCTGGTTTGTCCAAGGGGAGTTGAAGACCAGATGCAGAAAACTGGGCTGATGCTTTAATCTGATAAAAGAAAATGTGCATCCTTTTTGTGTTTCTTAATGAAGTCATGTGGTGTAGTTAAAAAACATGTGCATCCTTTTTGTGTTTTCTTAATGAAGTCATGTGGTGTAGTTTTTATATTCATTCAAAGTGAAAAAGCAACTGCTTTACCATTGATTGTTAGATTGAGAGGAAAAAGACGTTTTAGATTGCAGACTCGGAAACATGCCCTGATACTGTAGGGAGAGATTTAAATAGTTCCCAATTGCCAGACTTTGGTGTAAAGTATAGAGTTCAAGCCTAGTAGCTCTTACTTCATAGCTGCTATGGACAAACTCTGCCTCAAGAGCTCATACACTGCAGATGTGAGATGGATGTTTCATATTTGGTTTCAGCTCACAGACTAATGTACCATTTATTTTCATTGGTGTTATACTGTGAAAGGAACATGTTTCTGAGCATTTTGGTGTATCTCTTCAGAGAGAAAGCTCAAATAATTTTGCCTTGTCTGTGCTAGAATGCTGCTTTTAATTATGTTTGCATGTCTGTACTGAGCAAAACACCTGCATGTTCCGGTGCTGCAGTAAGTGCCCATGCATGGTGTTAGAGTCATTCAGAACTATTTTCACTTGCAAACAGGTGTTACCAGTGAAAATGATACCTTGGAAAACTAAAACCTCTTCTCTTCCAGATCCCATAATAAGTCACTGTGACAGTGTGTTGAATGCTGAGAATTATTATTTTATCATTTTTCTATTGGTGTGTTTAATATGTGTGGGGGCGTGCATGTTGTGGACATGTTATTACTCCTCCCTGACATGTGTATGTTATAGATGAAACAGTAATTTGCTAGGGCAGGAGATAAATGCAATGCATTACAATGCCATGCCAAAATTAGAGAAAGTGCTGGAATTAGAAGTTGTCCCAGGGAGTTGGTACAATTAAAAAATTTCTTTTCATGTTGGCCTATTCACATAGGCATATGTTAAGGTTAGATGAACGCAGAAGTTCTGAAAGGTAGAATTTTCCTCCCTTAAATTCAAAGCAATTGGATATACCTGAAGCTAGGTGTTAATTAGCATGTATCTAACTGTAGTAAAGATGCTGTGCTGCTTCTGTGAGTTCTAAAGGTACTCATGAGACAAAGAGGAGGTGAAAACTTTGGTTATGACAAGTAGTTGACTCAACTATAAGTTTCTTGGTTGTATCTAGAAGCAGTGATATAAGAAGGTTCATTTTTAATTGAACAAGGAAAATTTGTGTAAAGGTGTTACTTTTTGATAAATTTTATTAACGCTTTAATGAGAAAGTGCCTTTAGATGTAGTATACCGTAAATATAGTTGGTGAAAACAAAATAGATGAGTAATTATTTGCAGCGCATTTTGTTAAGACACGTTTGGTCCAACTGAAAGATTCAAATATGCTTAATAAACTGCACATTTATTCTGAGTAACCACTTGTAAATTGAATGTGTATTCTGAAAGTCAAAAGCAGTATTCTTTTGTGTTGATGTTACTATAGATATTATAGAGTCACTAGGGTTTAATTTGGTCTATTATTTTTGAACAATATGCTTTCAGTGGCAGTCCTGCAACTCAAATTGAGGTTTCGCTGTTTTTCATTTGTTCTGTTTTTGTTCAGGTAGGGGGAATGTGTGTCTCCCCCAGCCACTCTACTGCTCCTCTCCTACATATATTTAACAATTTGAGTCTGCACCATTATGTTTGTTAAATGCACAAAAGAATTCTATGGAGATTGAAATGCAGGAGTGTGGTAAGAAATAGTTAAGAGAGATAATAGAGAGGATTTGGGCAACCAACAAAATTGAGATTAAACAGTATTAAGGGCAAGTTTAGGGATCTTGGATGTGAATTGGAGACTGGGTCAGTGCATGTAATCTTCTTGAATAGGATTTTGTGCCAAGTCCAGACTAGAAGTTGTATGTTATGGTCAGTCAGGTAGGAAGAAAATAGATTGAGAAATTAGAGGGAACTGAGATGCAAATCGGGGGCAAAAAACACTAACAATTTCCTGAAAGGCAGATTTTTTACTTTGAATAGTTATGAGCATTTTATGTCACCAGTTTTTCTTCATACCCTTTCCCTATATTCTGTGATACAAAGTTTAAAAAAAAAAAAAAAAAACCAACCAAACAAAATCAAAACCAAAAAACCACCACAACAAAACCCCACCAAAAAAACCTGAACGTTTCCTGGACTGTTCCAAAGGCATCCAGGATACTATTGCAGTTTGTTTTCGTAGTGATTTGTGAAGTATAAGTGAAGGCACATGCTCTTTGAGAGCAAGATTCAGGTGGATAAGATTAGCGATAAGGTCTGTCATACCAGGTTTCAAAAAATGATAAAATGAAGCTGTACTTCTCGGAGTCCATCTGGAAGTGACTTTGGCCGGGGAACATGGGGCCCAAGTTCTCGCTGACAGAAGCATAAATCGATTCTCATCTGATTCTTAAAATTACTCCTGTGTGGTTTCTAACTAAAGACGTATACAGAAGTTTCTTATTAGATACAACATATCCTTCACGATCTCGCTACTCTGGAGTTTTTTTCAAAATAAAATTTATCAAAGGGAGAGAATTAGATGTTCTTGGCTTGTTCCAGTCATTAAACATATAAACATAGTTGCCAGCCAAGAAGCAGCTGTATTCTTGTGCACTGGCTTCCTCTCAGACTTGCTTTCTGTTAACTTTGCAGGTCAAGTGAGCCACACGTTTTTGACATTTAAAAGCAGCTAGGGGGATTTCCTGCCAGCTTTCTATATATTAATTTTTTACAATTTTTTTCCATGTCAAGTTGGAGGCAATGTGTGTTAGGTAGGCATCACTTACTTTTTCCTAGAGATTTAGCAATAGATAAAAAAAATGTTGGTAGGTTTACAACAGTCATGTATGCTCTATCCCTCCTAAAAGGTGTTGCATTTTTGTTACAACAGGTTAGTTTTTCGGATTCGTTCTTAAAAACCTAGGTGTTTTATGAACTCCTGATTTTAGTAAACCTGGTTGCTTGGCGCCTTTGTCTCTGTAACGCCCTGGGTGCTTGCAGTTGTGCAGCCTGCCCTTCCCTGGTAGCCTTGCATCTTTTCACCCAGGCTGCGGGCGCAGTATCTCCAGGTCTCGGTGGCACTGCTTTCCCTGCCTTGGTCTCGGCTGATGCTCCTGTGGCGTTATCCTCATGGCCTTGCACCTGCACGTAGTGTCGTTACAGCAGACTCTCAGGAAGAATGGCCTGCAGTGTGGGAATCATGACTTTTTTTCCCCTGCTTTGGGTGTAGCTTTTGGTTTATGGCAGGGGATCCAATAATGTGTGTGCACAGAGGTTAATGACCGGCAAGGCTCTGACTCAGCAGCTGCCCTGATCAACACGCGCTTTGGTGAGTGCCAACAGCATTGTAAGTAAGAACAGCCAACAAGCTTTGAGCAGCTCCTGGTGAAAACGATATTGTTACTGCAAGAAAAATTACTGGGGGGCAGCCAGTTGCTACACTGGAAAGGAGTCCAGGGGAAGGGCACTCCTCTGGGGACCCTCAGAATCGCTCTCTGGCTGGCCACAAGGGAGAGTTTCCAGTTTTCCTCTGTCCTTTTGTTTTTATTTCCTCCCCTAAACGACTTTCACCATAGGAGTTATTTTTAGTCACTGAACGCACTAATAAATCTTTGCATATGTGAACCTGTCTTAACACCTTTTGTGCAACTACCTGTTCCTCTTAGAAACTTGCAGCACCCTGTTCCTCCCCCTGCCTTTTTTTTAATTATTCCCTTGTTTGCTGACTTGCTCATTAAATAATTCAGATGAGGTTACAGCCAAGATGCATGAAACTTTGTTATATAGAGGGTTATTTTTATAAAAGAAGGCCAAAGGGATAGTTATGACCATGTAGTCCTCTAGTATGCTGTTTTTAGCAACAGTTCAGGCTACTGTGTTGTAAGAAGGACTTGGATTAAGTTTAGTAGCAGTATGCCAACAGCTGATTGCCTGTTTGTTTGTTTGGGATTTTTTTTGTGTGTGGTGTACTTTTTTTTCTTTAAAGTGGCAAGATACTTCTAGTTTTAGTTAAGACTTGAGTATGTTTTCGTCCATTCCAGAGTTGAATAGTGTTGAGGTGAAAACTTAAAAGATGGTGCAGGTTTTTTTTCTGAATTATGTATCATTCAATATATTATATGGTATATATGGTATTGAACTACTGTAAGCTAAGTGTAATTAGGATGTGAACATGCATGGATCACCCAAATATGCACCAAATACTGAAGGTCTGATAATCTTCATTGGATTGTTCCTCAGTTCCCTTCCTCTATTGTAAAATTGTCTAGTTTGCCTCAGACAATAAATGTTTTTGTAAAATTCCTTGCAGATTCCTGCTTCAATGTCTTGAGGATCTTGATGCCAATCTACGGAAATTGAATTCACGTTTGTTTGTTATTCGTGGACAGCCAGCAGATGTTTTCCCCAGACTTTTTAAGGTAAATGCTACCTTGCAGCTGTTGTTTCTGCCCATAAATAGGACTGACAAACTAATTTCAACTAGGAATATTTATTGTACTATATACTTCAGTGCAAGTTGTTATCGATGCAAATACTTAACTATCCTTGCAGTTTCTCTTTAAGGTTGTTTTTGTTAGATTTGGGTTTTCCCCCCTCTAATGTGCGTATCACCAACTGAACTAAGTTGCTCTTAGAATTTACAGTTTTTGGTTTTTACAGTTCCAGAAATGGAACTGATTTCTAATGGTTTGCTAAATGTACGTGCTTTATATTACTAAATTTTCCTTCCCACGTTCTCTTTGAAATACTGAAATACAATTCTGTGCATGTGAATCCAGGTTGAAAGCCTGACCTGTAAAAGCAGTGTTTTATTTAGGCCAGATATCTGCTCTAGTTGCTTTTTGGCCATTAAAAGTGGTTTAATAAGCTTTTTCTATAGTAAAAGCACAGTGCAGGCAAAAAGCAATTTCTAGTCAAAATTAAAGGCTTTTGTGGGAAAGGGTCTTATTATTAAGCGAACTAAAGCTGTGAGGGGTTGTTACTGATATTAATTTGTCTTCCATGGATAATAGGGTATTTAAGGTAACAATAATAGGATAGTAAAAATGAACACTTTGCAGATCAATTTTAAAAGTTTTTATGGAATGACTGGATTGAGGTGACTGAGACAAGCAAGACTTGGGCAGGGGGGGAGGGGAAGAGATACTTGTTTTTACTCCCAAGTCTTCAACACCAAACTGAAAACTTAACCAAAACTCACATTTCCATCTTCATTCTTGTGCTTTAGTTGTGAAGTGCTAACTGGATGGTACTCTGACTAGTCTTCTCTTGATTTCCCCTCGGCGCAGAATTTTCTGCAGGAGTACTGTAGCATTAGTTGCTGCTTGCCAACCCCCCAGATATTCAAGCTTGTTATATCTGCCTGCCAAATTCGGTTTGATTGCATTTGAATAGGGGCAAAGATCTTGCTGTTCTGTGTTTTTGCCTTCTGGATTTGAGTGACCTGTAACAAGTTTTAAATACATTAGTGGTTACTTTGACAACTCCTGTTTCAGATCTTGCTGCTAGGCTGATCTTTCTATGCCGAACAGCATTGGAGTGCCACGTTTTCAGGATATTAGTTTTACTGCTGAGAAGGTAATGAAAATAACTTGTCATATAGATAACATACAGCTATCAAAAAAGAACATTCGCATCTGACTATGTCTTCTAGTTCCCTAATTTACCAAAAGGTGTTTTTATCCGAGGGCTGGAGCACCTCTCCTATGAGAGGAGGCTGAGAGAGTTGAGGCTGTTCAGCCTGGAGAAGAGAAGGCTCCGGGGAGATCTTATTGCAGCCTTCCAGTACCTAAAGGGGGCCTACAGGAGAGCTGGGGAAGGACTTTTTATGAGGACATGTAGTGATAGGACGAGGGGGAATGACTTTAAACTGGAAGAGGGCAGGTTTAGATTAAGCGTTAGGAAGAAGTTTTTCACTTTAAGGGTGGTAAGGCACTGGCACAGGTTGCCCAGAGAGGTTGTTGAGGCCCCATCCCTGGAGGTGTTCAAGGCCAGGCTGGACGTGGCCTTGGGCAACCTGGTCTAGTGGGAGGTGCCCCTGCCTATGGCAGGGGGGTTGGAACTTGATGATCTTCAAAGTCCTTTCCAAGCTAAACCATTCTGTGATTCTATGATCATGTATTTGTTCACTGCGGAGCTTTACAGACCATCCTCTATCCTTGAATGAAGAAGAGACATTGTTGAAGTTTTTGAGGACTTCTTAAACTTTTGGCTGAAGACTACCTGGAACTCGCATCTGTCGCATGATTAATCTCACGGTCTCTTTTGCCAGAGCAGTAGCTGTACCTTAGGCACTTGCAGTGCAGTGAAGGGCATATAACACTGAACCAAGCTTTTCAGATCATCCTCATGTCTCAAAGGTGAGCGATGATCCTGACCCTGAAGAACACATGTAGATGTTTTTTGCCTGGGAGAAGATAACTTTAAGTAAATAATGGTAGGAGACAGTGGAACTTCTGTAGGGCTCCTGACACGAGACTCTATCACAGATGCCAGCTTCTGTGGATTTCCTGGGGATGAATGTTTCACAGCTGTTTCTTTGTACGGCTCTCCTTTTCACAGGCTGAAGGACAGTTCCTTCTAAAGGTAGAGCACCGATCTATCTTTATCCTTGCAAAAGGCCTCAAGGACGTTTAGGCTCTTACATTTGTGTGTGTGTATGTATGTATAACTTTGCTTTCTACTTTCTAGTCCTTCAGAGCAGCTTTGCTTCCCTTAAGACACCGAATTCAGTGTCGTGTTTTCAGCAGTACTAAGTAACAGTGCTGCCGATAGCAGCGTAGGCTGTCATGCTCTGGAGTAGTGCATGGAGACAGAATATTTTTACCAGTGGACTTTGCAGGTCTTCGCAAAATTTTTTTAGTTTTTTTTTTTTTCTGTTTTGGTGGGTTTTGTTTGTTTGGGGTGGTTTTTTCACAGTAACTTGAGGATGGTGGTTCCACCTGACTGTGGAGATGCAACTTACACTAGTAGTGGGCCCCCACTTGGAGTCTGTTGGTTAACTTGAACCAGTCAAGTTTTAGTTGGTTCTTGCCTTACTCTCTTTCTGTTCTGCTCTGTATCTCTAGCTCTTTGGGACTGGCTTGATAAAGAAAATAGAATTGGAACAATCTCTAGTTCTTTAAATGCATCAGTGTTGCTAAAAGCATCCAGCAGTATGTGCAAAGCGATTTGTGTTCATGCTTCTATGTGCCTAAATCATGATGATGTGTTCACATCATGTAGCACTTGTCTCAGAGTTCCTTGGCTCCCATGGGGACGTGGCTCTGGCTCTCGGACACCTTTTTTATGGTTTTCTTTTCAATATGCCAGAGGAAAGAAAAGATTTAGAGAAAACATCTGCTGCAACTTGTCAGATAGTGGTTTTACATTATGAAATGGGAAATAAATGTTGTATGAGCGTGTAGGAGGTTGCTTGAGGATTGAGGGCACACTGGGTTGGTCTTGGCAGACTTAATGATGGAAGGAGCCAAGCCTTCTTTCAACGAGCAAGCAGTCCTTGGGATTGCCTATCCTCAGGATCGTACCTGGGCTTCATCTAGGAGAGAGCTAGTGTTCAGAAGTGTTCACCCAAAGTGAACAGTGTAGAGTGCCGCTTGTCTCTTTGGTGTAAATCCAGTTCTCTGAAATAGTCTGGCTGGTGTGCTTAAATCAACTGATTAAGATTCTGAGGGATTAGAAAGGCATTTCTCTGAGGCTGATTGGCTGGATGGCTTCTAGGATCATTCTATGCATACTTTATCTTTCCAGTTTCCTACTGTTGCAGAAGCCGTAGCCATTAGTTGATCCCTTTCTTCACTGCTTTTGCCCCACCTGTTACTGTTGGCCTTGGTAACAGCATCTGTGACATACAGGATACTACACATGAAGGTGTCCTCTTTTTAGGAAACAGATTATTTATTTATATTTTTTTATATATATAAAAAGCCCCCCTTCAGTTCTGTTGTTAAAGCTGACAGGCATATGTGAAAAGCTTTTCTGCAGAGCAAGATACTGGTGCTGATTAATGTCCAGAAGACAGTCTCTGTCATCTTTCCCTTCTGTTGTGTCTCTTAAGGTATACGAAGCCTAAAGTTAGAGCTGAATTTTCAAAATTTGCACAGAAGTTTTCCCATTACTGTGTGCACCCACAGTGATGGGACAGATAGTCTTTTTTATGCCTGATTCCTACTTAGATGCCAAAACGTTGGACTTTATTTTTGTGAGTCTGGGTGTCTAAATGTATTTTGGGCAATTGTGTATCTCTGACAACTATCTGCAGGTAAAAGCTGGTGTTCCATCTTGTCCCTGTCCTTCCCGTTGTCCTTTTGGTCACCCTCCATCAAGCAGCTGAGTTGCTGAAGGACCACATTTTTGTTTTCTGTTGCAGGAATGGAATATTGCTAAACTTTCTATTGAATACGATTCTGAACCATTTGGGAAGGAAAGAGATGCAGCAATTAAGAAGCTGGCTAGTGAAGCTGGAGTGGAGGTCATTGTTCGAATTTCCCATACATTATATGACCTAGACAAGTAAGTTACCACTATCTCTGATTTTAAAAGGAAAAAAATATGGATTTTACATAGTATTTGGTTAGATATTGTGTGCTACTTTCTAAGCAGAGCACTTTATAGTTAGGAAGACTACACATTTGTTTTATGTTTCTCTTTTATCCATCCATCCAAATTTTATTACATACTGAATAGAACTTTGCAACTCCAAAAAATTATACATAACTGTATCTGAAATACAGTTTTGATTTGGGGTTCTTTTGAAAATAATGGTCATATTAATTGTCTGTCTTTATAATGAAGATACTCAGACGTGCCTGTAATTTTTCCCAAATAAGATCTGTTGTTGTTTAGTTGTTTTGTTAGACTGTTTTGTCCTTATTTCACTTGCTGTAGAGAAGTTAGCAGAAAGTCCATTATTTTTCAAGAACCGTTTCCTATCAGTTATGTATCCAATAAATAATTGGGGATTATTTGATATCCCTGCATTGCCTTACTTATTGTCTTGTTTATATTTTTCCACAGATATATTTAAACGGGTTAGTATTAGCTCCCTATTATAGAAACATAATCCACAAACTATTCAAAAGTATGACTTGGCTTCTCATAACATTGAGTAATTTATTGTGGTAGATGCCCATTTAATTCTGTTAAAAACCCGTATGTGAGAGGCAGCTAGACATATGGGAGAAAAGGGGAAGGGAATTATTTACTGTTTTGAAATAAATACGTGATTTTTTTTTTAATCCTAAATTGCAAATTCTTTTTCTTCTGTTCGTGCCCAATCACCCCTCCCCAAATAAACAGTTGGTTCTATCTACCACTTTGTAAATTAGTTCTCTGAAGTTTTCTTGTTTCTGAGATTTTAGATATATTTAAGGTGACAATGCAGAATATGGAAATTGTGTATTTTTACAACAGTCACTGTCTATAAACTACAGCTTATTTTTTCCCCATATTAAGACAGTTGTAATATTGAATACTGTTCTTCATACCAGAATAGAAAAATGTATTTTTTTATGTGAATAGCATAGTCTTGAAGGTGACTTGGATGTATCTTTATGTAGCTGTGATCTGTCATCTGCTTTGCTGATCTGTATTTTTCTTTGCCTTGAGCTGTCCATATTCATTACTTATTCTTGAGGGATTTTCCTCAACCCAGGAATGAAGAATAATTGACTTGGTCATAAACAGTTAATTTATATGTCTTCCTATTTGGGGGGGGAAAGGATGGTAAAATTAAAGTTCAAGCTGTCTGGATTACCATGTATATCTGTGATTTTTATGTAACATGTTAGAGGCATGTAAGAAGATATTTCTGTGTGCATATAAGTGTGTATATTTTATTTAAAAAGGAAATTGTTATATACTATTGTTTGACATACTTATTTTCTTTTTTCAATCCAGAATAATAGAATTAAATGGAGGACAGCCTCCTCTTACTTACAAGCGATTCCAGACCCTAATTAGTAGAATGGAACCACTGGAGATGCCAGTGGAGACTATAACGCCAGAAGTAATGGAAAAATGTACTACTCCAGTTTCTGATGACCATGATGAGAAATACGGTGTCCCATCACTTGAAGAGCTAGGTATGTTCTAAGATTGCTTTGACATTGTGAAACAAGTAAGATGTAATCTACCACTAAAAGTATAAAATAACCATGAGAGAGGTTCTACTTATGGTTACTTGTTAAACTGATGTCATTTATGACATACAAAAGGAACAAAAAAGGATAATCAACTCTAATTGTTTTCTTTTAAATGGGAGGTCAGATAGATCAAAACTACACTAAGTACTGTTTGGCTTCTTGTAATAAATCATAGCCATTTTCCCACGATACCAGATAATCATTAAACTACTAATAGTCTTTGATACTTCATTTTATATTAAATGCATTTGGTATCTTTGTGCTTCACATCATTAATCTGTCATTTTACAAGGTAATTAAAAAAACCTTTTGTCTTGAATGTAAAAAAAAAAAAAAATAAGGGAAGTAATTATTTCAGGAGCTTCTTAAAAAAAAAAAAAATCTTATTTCTGTAAATTTAATTTTAAGAAATAGTATCAAGCTATTGTCCTGTGAATCCCTCCCTGTCTTTCCTGTTCCCCGTACCCCCCAACCCCGTCCCAAAATACAAGCAAATGTGGTATGACCTCCAGATTGCTAACAAAAGGGTATGTACAGATTTTGGCTAAGCTCTGGCTGCTCTGTGTAGTCCATTTGAACTCTCATACAACAGACCTTGCTTTTAAAGCCTTTTTAAGAAGAGAAGATCTCACTATATGGAGGTTAAACTGTAGGCAAACATGTTGTCTCATGCACCTGGTGAACAATCTTGGGGAAGTGTGGGGGTGTGGAAGAAATCTTATTACCTTCTTTTCATCTTTCTTTTGCAGCTCAAGTATGTGTTTGTCATCAAATTGACAATAATCCCCATCTGTTATTTAAGTCAAGGGCAATGAAACCTAGGAATGTTCTGATGATAACACTTATGCCTTTAACTTGATAGAAGAAGTTTTTAGACATTCTGTAAATTACAATAGCAGTTGCTGCTTCTTAGTAGTAATTAAAAAAAAGTGGTTTTGTGGTAGCCCACATCTTGCAGAGCTGAGAACTTGAAAATAATGTGAAAAATCATAGAATGTTTACTTTCTTTGTGCAAAAAACAGAAGTGCAATTGAAGTAAGACCATTCAGCATGTAAAACTTGTAAATTAATCTAAAAGTAAAAATTGGCTTTTGCTGCAAATTGGAGGTATTGAATGTGCTTTGATAAAACTTGTTTGCATACTGTTTTAAAACTTCGTTGTGTGTCCAATTCCCAAGATAGAGTAAAATGTAGTCAAGTATCAATATGCTAGGATTTTGTTGCCCTGCAGTATAAGCAAACAAGGAATTTCCTTGTTGCAATTTGTTTTCAGGTTTTGACACAGATGGTCTGCCTTCTGCAGTATGGCCAGGGGGAGAAACAGAAGCTCTCACGCGATTGGAAAGACATTTAGAACGAAAGGTATGTTTCAAATCATGGCAAGTATGATATATCTGGGAAACAGAGTTGCTCTTTGCAATGAAATATAAAAGGAATTGGGCAAGTCATTTTAAAAAAATCAAAACCACAAAGTTGAAACTCAAGGCCTCGATATAATTATATAAATCAAGTTGCTGTTTCTTAGCTTTAAAAGGTGATAACAGGTTGTCTTTCATTTGAATTTTAGAGAAAGTCTGTTGTACCTTTTTCTCCTCAAAAAAATTAATTATTTTTTCTTTGGAGGGAATTTTACTTTTATAACTTTGAAGTTTATAACTTTGAACGTCTTACAACTTTTGCTAGTTGTCTAGGGTTCCTCTATTTAAAAGAAAGGGACAGGTAGTTCTGGAAGACAGTTCATGCCTTCTGCATTGAAATGAATTATCTTCTAGAGATTTCGCTGATTCAAGAGGAGCTCCTAGATATTGTAGGTAAAATGATTCTGTTCAGCATCTGGATTCAGTTATAGACAATGCGTGATTTCTCCCTTTATGTTTACAAGTTGCTACCTAGCCTGTAGACTGATATTGCTGTGTGGCTTTTGTTTTGTGTGTGGTTTTTTTTTTTTTTTTTAAGGCTTGGGTAGCAAATTTTGAAAGACCACGAATGAATGCAAATTCCCTTCTGGCAAGTCCTACAGGGCTTAGTCCCTACCTCCGCTTTGGCTGTTTGTCCTGTCGTCTCTTTTATTTCAAGTTAACGGATCTGTACAAAAAGGTATAATTTCTACATAGTCAGATACACATTCTTCGATGCCGTGATTTTTCCCTACTACTTTTCCTAATAACGTATTTTCCTTTAATGATGATCTTCAGGTAAAAAAGAACAGCTCCCCTCCCCTCTCCCTCTATGGCCAGCTGTTATGGCGTGAATTTTTCTACACAGCGGCGACTAACAATCCACGGTTTGATAAAATGGAGGGGAACCCTATCTGTGTTCAAATTCCATGGGATAAGAATCCTGAGGCTTTGGCCAAGTGGGCAGAAGGCAGGACAGGTTTTCCTTGGATTGATGCAATTATGACACAGCTTCGTCAAGAAGGTTGGATTCACCATTTAGCCCGGCATGCTGTAGCATGCTTTTTGACTCGAGGTGACCTCTGGATTAGCTGGGAAGAAGGAATGAAGGTATTGTTTCTTATTCTTGAATTTCTTAAAGTGCTTGGTAAAGTTTCAGGTAGTCATTCTAGAATTGTAGTTGCTGTGTGGTGGAAGTTGAATTTTAAACCTTAAACTGTGGCCAAAATTAAATTGGTTCTGATAAACCAATGGTACTGAAGCTTTCGTCCTTGAATGTCCCCTTTTCACTGGAATATGAGTGTGTTTCTTGCAGTCAGAATAGGTCTACAATGCTTTTGAATTTGCTATTTCTTCATAAATCTTTGCAAATAAATGTGGATTACTCTTGTAACTGAAATTTCTTTCCTCTTGTACTGTGTGAACAGGTTCTGTTCACATCTCGCGTCTGCTTCCCTGCAAAGGGAAAGCACCACGGGAAGGTATAAAGGGAGAAAACTAAACGCTGAGAATCTCATTTCAGGAATTTCTGTCCCTTCACCCAATGTTAGAAGCGTGAGCATGGGCAACATGATTTGACTGAATTTTCAGTGTAATTAATTTATATGTGCATATCCAATAAGTGCTGAAGTTCAGGTTACAAATGTCAGTCTTTTGAAAAGAATGGAATAATTTAATCTCAGCTTTTGAATCAGTTTTACATTTTTAGAAGGGTAGCACATCTTTTACTGAGCTGTGATAATCAATTAAAAATAATTTTTTATTTTTGAAATCTAAAAAAGAATTTACTTGCCATCAGGATTGTGACCTCATATTTATAAGTGTATATAATCTTACAAAATTTCACCTTTCTTAACAAATCAGTTGTGAGCAAATACCTTTCATTTAAAAAAAAAAAAAATAGTGTCTTGGTTACACAACAGCATAAGCTGCTTTAGGAATTTTCTTTTTGCAGTTCCTAGATAAAGACATCAAAGATGCACATACATGGGTAGCTCGGGCAAACAACAAAGCTGTATATTACAGATAAATGCCAACTTGTTCTTACACTTAAAATAAGACACGTATATGGAGGGCCCAGATTTGTGCAGTGGAAGGACGTTTAATTTGTACGGCTGAGCTAGCAAAAGTTAATCTGGCCTTCCGTGACGATGTTATTTCTAAAGTCTTATTACATGGCAGCATCTAGTGGAACAGTTGAGTGCTAACACTTAATGTTCGTCTAAAGGTTGTGTTACATTATTAGTCACTTCCTATTTCAAACATTTCTTAAAAGTGTTTTGAAGATAAATCTTGTTTTCTAAAACAAACTTTCTTCCAAATAGTTGCAGATATTTAGATAAAGATACTTTTGGAACACATATTCACTGTATACTGTAGAATGAATGCCTTATTGAATATATGTAGAAAGAGATACTCTTGTTCAATGGTATTACCTTATTTAGACTTTATATTGGAATAATATTAGTTGAAGTTGCATGGCAATAGTAGGATGTGAAGTTTTAGTGTCTTAGCATGAAGAAAGATGATGGTTTCTTTGGAACATTTGGAGACGACGCAAGTTTGAAAAGAAAACTGGAACTTGAAAAAGTATGTATTAAATAAGTATCTGTTTTGAAAACTACTTCTCAGTGCACTTTTTATAAAAGGTACTTGAATGTTTGGGTTTTTTTTTCCAAAGAATAAGGCTTCTCTTTCTTGTTAGCTTGTATTCCTAGTCATCTGACTAAGCAGAGAAACTTCTTTTTATACAAGTTAGTATTATCTTATGTTAATTATCTTATGTTAATTAAAAAATAATCAATGCTGGAAACTTGAATGCTTCACAACTGTTGAGCTCCAGATTCAAAGTAAAACCCTCAAAACTTCAACTTATTTTTAATATAATATTAAATGCATTTTTAATATTTTTAAATATAATTTTTAATATAGTAGGGGTAGCAATTACCACAGAAGACTGTCTTCAGAACAGAGTTCATTATTTGTCCCACCATTCTTCAGCGTGCTTGGTGGTTCATATACCTCCGGGAATTTAAGTGTGTATCCTCAAAACTGTGACTTACTAGATAAACTATTGTGCTTCAAGAATACAACTTCTGAATGTTTGTGCTACCCTGAAACTCTTGAATTCTACTCTTGGGACTCCTTTCATAGTGAAAGGTGCTGTGCAGGTTCAGACTCTCCATTTGAGTTTGAAATGTGCATTGTATGTTTCCTGGAAGAACAAAAAGTTTACTCAGTTGTAACGTGATGAGGAAACTCTTCTGAAAGCAAAAAATGCCACTGGCAAGCAATCAGACTCCAGCCATCCTTTTTAAGAATGTGTTTATGCAAGGATGTGTAACTTTTTGGTTGTAGCTTTCTGAGATGTCTCCAAGGTTTTTTACAGAGTAAAAGCCAAATAGGCCATCACACATTTTTGTTCTTGGGTTTGGCATTTAGGTTAAGTATTTGCAGTGCCGTACTGAGCTTTCTGTGAATGTTGCCAGGTAAGAGAGCGTTGCTCCTTTGGAGAGCTGGGTTTTCTCTGCTGAAATCCAAAACGCAGAACAATTCCTGAAAAAGTAGGTGCCTCGGAGGTGTGGCATGTTCAGACTAACTTGTTGCTCTAATTTCTTAAGGTCTTTGAAGAGCTCTTACTTGATGCAGATTGGAGTGTAAATGCTGGAAGCTGGATGTGGCTATCCTGTAGTTCCTTCTTTCAGCAGTTTTTTCACTGCTACTGTCCAGTGGGTTTTGGCAGAAGAACTGACCCAAATGGGGATTATATCAGGTAACTCAATTCAGAAATTGCAGCCATTCATGGCTGTTGCTTAAACTGTCAAGTGGCTTTATACTTAAAATGACCTTTTTATTTTTTTTTAAGACGTTATTTGCCAGTACTTAGAGGTTTCCCTGCAAAATACATCTATGATCCTTGGAATGCCCCAGAGAGTGTCCAGAAGGCTGCAAAATGTATTATAGGAGTTAATTATCCCAAACCAATGGTAAATCATGCAGAGGCAAGCCGTCTGAATATTGAGAGGATGAAACAAATCTACCAGCAGCTTTCACGATACAGAGGACTGGGTATGGTTATAGGCTGTCGGCTTTAATTATTTGAAAACTTCTCTCACCTTCTAGCAATTAATAATTTTGTCATGTAGTAGTGGTAATCAGGTGTGAGCTCAGTGTAGTGACCAAGGTTGTGTATCCAAATAAATGAAAATATTAAATGTAACCAAGAAAGGGAAGAAGGAGTTTGAGTGGAGTGACTCTTTCCATATCTTATGCAGAAAAGAATTTCTGTGGGTTTTTGGAAGTTTTTTTGGTTAAACTGGGTCTTCTGTGTGTTCAGACACTCTTGTACAGATAGGTTTTAATATCAGTGATTCAAAATTAAATGTGGTTCGTAACTTCAACCACATTTGCAACATTTGCAAATGCTGTTCAAATAGAGACCAGTGCAACCTCTGGTAGCATTCCTCCTAGTTAGGAAAGGCTGTCCCCTTTGCTCTGAGAGGTAAACCACATGCACTTGTGTTGCTCAGGAGGGTGTAAGCAGTCAGTATGTTCGGATATTGGATATTGACTCAGGATGTGTTGCACTTCAATGCAACAGAGCGAATACATGTAAATAATGAATATTGGAAAAGTTACGCAGAATATTATGTAGAAAATGCCTGTTAAGTAATTGTGAACTAAAATGACTTGGCAAGATCCCAGAATTGGGCAAGACAGCGAGATGTTGTTCTGTTTATAAAGGTAAACCACTCAAGGCGATGGTGGAGAATTGACTATCATGAGGAAAAAAGCATGCTGCACTTAATGTTTTTTTGCTGTCTTTCTTTATGGCTATATATTTTATTTTGTTGCTTAGGTCTTCTTGCAACAGTGCCTTCTAATCCAAATGGAAATGGAAATGGTGGCCTAATGGGCTATTCACCAGGAGAAAGCATTTCTGGTTGTGGTAGTACAGGAGGTCAGTCAAATTCTTTTAATACCTAGAATTATTGGAACTGAACTGCACAAGCTTCTTTTATAATGCCTTTGGCATTAGGTATTATGAGATCGAGCTATTTTCAGAAGACAATTTCCAGTGCAAATCACGAACACTTTCAAATTTATTCACTAAATTCGATAGTATTTGTGTATAGACGTATTTAGATTTTTTTTTCTCAGACACGCAAGAGTGTTTTAACCTATTTTTTCCCCCCCTGGAAATTACTTATTAACATGTATCAAACAGTTTAATTTCAAAAGCATTTGAATGTGATTTTCTTCTAGAAGTCTACAAGCATCCTGCTATTTGTAATAAGGAGTGACTTGTGAATTTTTGAGTCAGAACTGTTAATTTTCTAATGCTAGCATTAGATTGCTTATTGGAATTTAATTCTACCATAATGTCAACAATAATATGGTGGATAGTGTCTGAAAAAATTTAATACAGAATTTATCATACAGTTTTGATGAAAATTACTTTAGACTTCATGTTCTTATTGTAACATACAAAGACTAGCATTAGCTAGTTACTAAGAAAAAAAGTAGAACATTATTGACATTGTATAAATCCTCAATATCTTGAATACTATGTACAGTTTGGACTCCTCACTGTAAAAGGATACAGCAGAACTGGAAATGTACTGGGTTAGGCTGTAGTCAAGGTTAGAAGCAGATTGTGGAGGAAGATGGACCTTATTGTTCTCAGCCAATACAATTCCTCCCAAAGGATTAAAATCTAGACTTCTTTCTTTTAAGTTCAGAGATTTAGAAGATAGGAAGGGCTTACTTTAAAAAATTAACATTATATGCATTCTTTTATCCTTAAAGTATGTATATATATATATATATATATACATATATATATATATAGATGTTCATAAGGGAGGGAAAGGATCAAACACTCAATGCATTTTGCAAACCATTTAAAACCATGCTGAACGCAAGCGTATGAACACCTGGAAATGTACTGGGTTAGGCTGTAGTCAAGGTTAGAAGCAGATTGTGGAGGAAGATGGACCTTATTGTTCTCAGCCAATACAATTCCTCCCAAAGGATTAAAATCTAGACTTCTTTCTTTTAAGTTCAGAGATTTAGAAGATAGGAAGGGCTTACTTTAAAAAATTAACATTATATGCACTCTTTTATCCTTAAAGTATGTATATATATATATATATATATACTTAAATATATACACGTACTTCCTCTTCTCACATCAGAAACAGATCCATTTTGTAGGAGATTACTAGGTATTCATCTGAATTTGCAACTGTGAATTTGGAAAGACAAAAGCATTAGGGCTTTAGAGGTGTTCTAAGGTGGTTTAAAAAAAAAGCAACAATCAAATTCTACCTTTTGAAGAGGGGGGGAAAAAAACCCCTGACATTTAAAATTCCAGAACTGGAATTGTATCTTCTTTTATGTTTAAGTCTTTTCCCTGCCTCCCTAGGAGCTCAGCTGGGAACTGGTGATGGTCACACAGTTGTTCAGCCATGTGCCCTGGGAGACTCTCATACAGGAGCAAGTGGAATTCAGCAGCAAGGTATTATGGCAGTGCCTGTCTGTAGAGGATCTCCAAATCCTTGCAACTGTGGAAAAACAGACGTAACATCAGAATAATGTGGATAGATTTTTGGTGACAGCCGCTCTCTATGACTTGAACCGGGCTTGTTTCTGTTCTTGAAACATAAAAGTTATTTCTTAGAGTAAACTTGCTTGTCTTGTCACTTTTATCTCTAAAATGCTCATCTAGAACAGTATTTGTATGTTTTGAGTGGGAGGGATCACAAGTGTGACTAAACAAAAATTCATAAACATTATCCTAGGTTCCTTTAAAGGAAAGATACTGAAAGAAAGAAGTTCACTTAGTGTATTTTATAACAAAATTTGCATGTTATCTTTTCCTTGATTTTACTACCACTCTTTCCATATGTAATAAATTTCCACAGTTTTGTGTGGAAATGCTCATATTGTGGATGCAAATTTTTGTTACTTTATACAGTAAAGCTGTGGTTTGTGATAGATCAAAGTTGCAATCAGATTTAGCACAACTGTTTCTTTCTTTGCAGCCTTAACAGGTTATGTGTTTACTGATCATGAAGGACTATAATCTGTGTTTTGTTTAAGCATCCAGAACATAAGCAGAACGTCACAACTGTTCAGAATAAGAAACCTTGCAACTGCTTTTGCTAATTTGCACTATTTATGCAAAGCGCTCAGTATCAAGGTTGACAGTGGATAGTTTACGTGAACCAGAACATAGTTTACATCTTTCTTTAAGTTTCTGGCAATTTTTTTCCCGCAGCTTACTTATGCTAAGGATTCGCTAGTATTGCTAGAACAGAATTATAAAAAGGATGAGGAGACTTGGCAGAACAAACGTTAAAAATTATAACAACTTAAAGTGTTTGGATATATAAACATTCTGCTTGTTGCAAATATAATGAATAAATACGTATGCAGATGATATTGTTCACTGTACATATATAAGTGCATATATATATATTTAACTGCTGTAGAGTGCCGTGAGGCTTTTTTGTTGTTGTTGCATAAGAACTCTTTTGCATTCAGGATGGTTTCTGGCAGGATTTTTTCTGATGATGGAAAATAAATCAATGGGCTCCCTTTTGTTGTTGTAAAGAATGTACATTTGCTGGCAATTCTAAATTTTATTTATTATAATAAATATCTACTGTATCTGAACAGGTTACTGTCAAGCAAGTAGTATCTTACACTATGCTCATGGAGACAATCAGCAATCACACTTACTGCAAGCAGGTAATTTAAAGAACAACAAAAAAATTGAAACGCTTTTCCTGAACACACGAAGGTACAGTAGAGTCTTAATGTCAATACTGGTTTTAAATTATCAGGAAGAACGGCCCTGGGTACTGGCATTAGTGCAGGGAAACGCCCAAATCCGGAAGAAGAAACTCAGAGCATTGGACCAAAAGTCCAGCGACAGAGCACAAATTAAACTGGTAAGATCTGAGAAACCTTAAAGTTACCCTGTTAATGAGTAAATTCCTGTACAGATTTGGTGTCTGTGATAACAATCACATCACTGCAATGCAAAGGATCCTAAATTATTGCTGTAAATATTTCAGTTCCAGGTACTCTACAAACAAACAATATACAATCCTGGTTCTAGAGAGTTTACGAAATAGGAGATAGGAAGTAGTTACAAAAACAGAACTAGACTGAAGATTATCAGACACAGGTTGAGTTGTTAATGAAAGGGAGATTAATAAACTATGGTTTCATATACATTAGCAGAGCTGCTTGTGTAGCTTCGGTTATTCTCTGCTCCCACATCTCACTTTAAGTTGTGCCATCAGCACTGTTTTTGTGGATGTCCAGTGACCTGAATCAGAAGATGAACACAACTTTGAAGGAAAGGCTCAGGGCCTGGATTAGAGGTTTAGACATACAAGCGGACTAAGTAGAACACATTTCAGAAAGACTGCAGAAAACTTGCAAAATGCTGATACAGGTATTGCATGCAAAAGATGTAGGGACAAGAAAGGTTTGAAGACTTGAGCGTTTGTCATTGGTTTGTAACCGAAGCAGGATGCTCAGATTGCCGAAGTTTGTTGAGAAAAACTGGTGAAAAGTACTTGAATTTGGAGAAGGTGGCATTGCTAGATAGATATACGTGAACAAGTGTGAAAATGTGTGGAGAGAAGCAGTAAATTGGAGAAAGAGTTTGATTTGTGTGAAATCACCAATATAGAGAAGATAACTGGATCTCATGTTTCAGGCAAAGTGGCTTAGGAATAGGATAGAGAAAAGAGAAGGCCAAAGATGTTATACCCCTTCCCCCAGTGAGCTTGATTTGAGAGGAACAAGGAAGATGACCTGAAAGACAAGTTAAAGAGTAACTACTTAGGAGGAAAGCCAAAGAATGGAGGGCTGTCTGAAACAAGAGGGGACAAGATTTCAAGACTAGGAGTGTGGCTGCATAGATGAAAGGTAGTTGACATGTCATTCCATCATTATCTTTAAGAAAAAAAAAAAAAAAAAGTTGGTCATTATGGAGTTTGAAGAATAAGTAAGAATAGCATATAGGTGAAATAATAGCACATGGAGAGACTTCGGTGGAATTGGAAGATAGGGGTTCCATACAGGAAGTACAGAAGATGCATTCAGTATCTCTAGGAATAAAAAGGGAAATTCAATCCACTTCATTTGGATTTGACAGCAAGATCTAATTTTGCTTGTTATGTGTGTCAGCACTTTGACAAAGTTATTGTGGTGCATTATGAACAATTGTGTTGTACTGACTTGATTCAATGAAGAAGCACAGCATTGTTTCCATAATGCCTGTCACTTGAAGTGAGCTGAGACCTTAGCGATTGATCTGTCTGCTATTTTCTCACATCGTGGAAGCACTGTGAACTGTGCTTCTGTGTTCTCAAACAGATTTCTGGTACTCGGATGGACCTGAGCGGAATATAATTCCAAGAGAGTGCCTATTTCAGTAGCTGTCTAATCCTTAGTATGTGTAGGTTCACTCGGCATCCATGTTTTGTATTGCAGAATTCCTTAGGTGCTCATGTCTGTGTAGAAGTGTCTGCAGAGCAAACATCTGGTTCCTGTCTAAGCTCTTTTTTAATTGAGAGACAGGTTGAAGTGGTTTCTAGTTTGGCAGAGAAGACTGATTTTGTTAGGGGTGTTCAAAGCATGCTGCAAAAGCATTATAGTCAAATACAAAAATCAGCCAAGATGATACTCAAAAACAATGTTGGCAAAAGGATGTGCACATTCTGAACAGCACTAAAGTAGAGAGGCTGTTGGTTTTCTCCTCTTTTTCTTTTTTTCTTCCCCTTGTAGCCTCTAAGGGTAAAAAATAAGAATTCTGAGTATTTGGGCCAACACAAATGGGGACAGGGCTTCCTGCATAGAGAATGGGGGAAAGAATATTGGTCCCTTGAATTATTTCTGCCTTGTTAAAAACCCATGGTAAACTGCTTAAGAATATTTTTTTCTTTTTTTCTTGCAGCATTAGTGGAAGAGAAGCTACCACTCAAAGAACACACAAGACAAAATTCCTGCTACTCTGTATTGGAACTAAAGTGTTGTGAGAGTACATGTACTAAAATGACATACTCTTTCATAAATTATTTTCAATTGTTCTCAGTTGTAAACAAGTCCAATTTTTGGAATGCATTATTTCTAACTGGCATTTCTATGGTTTTTAACTTTTTAACGACTTTCACAAAGGGCAATTGAGTTTTGTATATAAAGTATTTGGTGAAGAATTTGCTAACTTAATGTAAATATACACATTCATGATTAGCGATAGACCCATCAATATATTTTTGATAATCTTTCATGTATATCGTAGTAGAAAAAGCTGTAGTGATGTTCTGTAAAATGGATGGCCATAGAAGGTTTTGAAGTTTTAAAATTGTTATTATTTTTAGATTCCAGAACTTGACCTCTGTATGATCAACTTCATATTTTCATAATGTAAGTGCTTAGGACTGTGTTTAATCAAATACAGTAGAGTTGTAGCCTTCATTAATAGCATCTGTATATAAGTCATATGCCAATTTTTTGTTGAGTTGTAAAATTTTCATGTATATGTCCAGTCCTTGTATTTCCCAGTTGCCTTGTTCAGTAATGACATACCTTGTTAATAAAAGAAAATTGTATATATAGATAACATATGTCTCTTGTGTAGGCTATTGCTCCTGTACATATTTCCAAACAAAACTGTTTCAGGAAAAAAAGAAGGAACATGTAATTTTTAGACTTAATCTGGAAGCCACGAACAGTGTACTATATTAACTTTCATAGAGTCATGCCCCATCCAGCCTGGCCTTGAACACCTCCAGGGATGGGGCCTCAACAACCTCTCTGGGCAACCTGTGCCGGTGCCTTACCACCCTCAAAGTGAAAAACTTCTTCCTAATGCTTAATCTAAACCTGCCCTCTTCCAGTTTAAAGTCATTCCCCCTCGTCCTATCACTACATGTCCTCATAAAAAGTCCTTCCCCAGCTCTCCTGTAGGCCCCCTTTAGGTACTGGAAGGCCGCAATAAGATTTCCTCAGAGCCTTCTCTTCTCCAGGCTGAACAGCCCCAACTCTCTCAGCCTCTCCTCATAGGAGAGGAGCTGCAGCCCTCGGATCATCCTTGTGGCTCTCCTCTGGATGCACTCCAGCAGGTCCATGTCCTTCTTATGTTGGGAACTCCAGAGCTGGATGCAGTACTCCAGGTGGGGTCTCACAAGAGTGGAATAGAGGGGCAGAATCATCTCCTTTGACCTGCTGGCCACACTTCTTATGCAGCCCAGGATGCAGTTGGCCTTCTGGGCTGCGATTGCACATTGCTGGCTCATGCTGAGCTTCTGGTCAATCAGCACACCCAGGTCCTTCTCCTCAGGGCTGCTCTCCAGCCATTCCCCGCCGAGCCTGTATTTGTGCTTGGGATTGCCCCGACCCAGATGTAGGACCTTGCGCTTGGCCTTGTTGAACTGCATGAGGTTGGCTTGGGCCCACCTCTCCAGCCTGTCCAGGTCCCTCTGGGTGGCATCCCTCCCCTCCAGCGTGTCTACGTCACCAAACAGCTTGCTATCATTGGCAAACTTGCTGAGGGTGCCCTCAACCCCACTGTCCATATCACCAACAAAGATGTTGAACAGTACAGGTCCCAGTACCAACCCCTGAGGAACACCACTCGTCACTGGTCTCCACAAGTTTCACTTCAAGTTTCACAATACTGAAGCAAAACACCATCCAGATTATTCATGCCTTTTTGTTGAAATTGCATGCAGGTATGTATTCTTACCATTGAATGTTTTTCACCAATGAGTTTAAGTGTATCTTCAAAATCTAGTCTTTTTTTTTTTTTTCTTCTATAATTACAGTTTGCTTGGTAGCCCGGTAGGCTTTCCTACACTGCAGCTAATTCGCTGCTCTTCAAGGATGTTGATTTCTAAAAACACATTGGATTTGCTGACTATGCAGTCAATACTGTCTCAAGTGTTTAGAGAAGTAATACCTAAATGTCTTCTCAGACCATTAAGGTCTGTGAAGGAAGCAGTCTGAATTACTGTGTTTTACATATAAGCAGGTCAGTTACCTACTTGAGTGGGTGCACGAATGCTCATGTGGGAGGAGTGAATTGTCTTGTTCTTAGTATCACATGGGTGACTTCCAGTCGTGAGGCGCTTCTGTGCGTCGGTTTAAAATTCAGACCAGATTTATGGGTTGAAGGACACACAGCGGGGCACTTGCTGCAGAATAAACTGCCATTGTTCTGCCTGTTCCTAGATTTTAAATGATAATATTTAATGTAAATATCTGCATACTGATTTGGGTGTACAATAGCAAAATCAAAAGTACTAATGAGAAAATACAGGCATGCTTACTGTCTTGGGTCAGAGAATCTTCGGCTGATCTTGAAGGAAAAAAAAAATCTCAACAGTGAGAAGAGAGAAGCAGATGCTAAGTATTTTCCACAGATCAGTCCGAGTAGAATGGAGAGGTTTCCTAGGGGCATATGCAATCAGTAGAATAAACAATTCTGTTCATTTAAATAATCTGGGAAAAAATACTATAGGCCTACACTGTCTTAGGAAGTGTTTTATTTTGTCAAGATCATATTGGATTTTTTTCTGCTGACTTATACTAAAAAGCAATCATACCATCTAAACAAAGTATTCCACCCAGCTGTTCTGAATGAATAGGCTGTGCAACTGCCGCAGAGAAACTTCATCAAGGTAAGAACATATGCTTAAATATCACCTTTCTCCCAACCAGTCTGGAAGTTCAATAGGTAAAAGAAGAGATTTCCCAAGGAGTTAATTTCTATGGTAAGTTAATTCCCCCCTCCTTAAATGCTAAAAGGAGGATTCTTCTTTTTGGTGCAGGCAAGTCCTTACATTAACAAAGGAAAATCTGTGATGAAGATGCTGTTTCACTCATGTGCTGGCGTGTGTGAGTTCTGGTGCCGGGACTGCAGTGGAAGAAAACTGTAAGTGGGTTACTGTGAGAGAGGGGAGAAGTTGCCTTCTGAGTAGCAGTAGGTTCATAAAAGCCCGTTGCTTCATATTCTTTCCTCCCACTAGTACTCACTGTGACCACAAGAATAAATTAAAAAAGGCTGAGGCTTTGGCTACACAGAAAAATCGACCAAAACTATTGTAACACGCAGAGGTTTTCTCCCCTTGCCCCCGCTACATCCCGCTTGTGATTTTCAAGGAGTTGGATGTGTGTTATTAACCCTGTATGGATAAAGGCCAGGATATTGGTTCTTATTAGACCTCTCCCCCAGAAATGGAGCTTTTAAAGTATTCCTCAAGAAAGCTCTGCTCCTGAGGGATTTATCTGCCCCTTCCTGGAGCTGGTAGAGGATGGGGAGAGGAGTGTTGCAGGATCAGGCTTCTTGGAAACCGAACCCCAGGAGAATGTATTCTGGAAGTGTGCAGGGACAACTCTAGCTGATATTTGCCATAAAAAAAAAATGAACTTCAAGTGTCTTTAAGCCTTCAGGAACTGAGTGTTTCCAAAGGAGCTTGTGTGGCCTGGCTCCTACTGGTGCTACTGGCTTACAGGGGTTTCTGAAAAAGGAGGGGAATGAAAGGAGTTAAATGGCAAGCGAACCCGGGCAGGCACTGCTGGGGGGATTGGGGCCAGTTTGAAATGAGGAGTACCTGTCCGTTAGAAATCAGAAATGAATTTTATGCTGGGCTTAGCGACAGAGTGGACTGGTTTCCGTTGGGAAAAGTGACATTTACACAAACCTTCCTGTAACTTTGAAACCCTGTCTGTCCTGGGCAACAGCGAGATGCGATACACACACGCGCCTTTACCACTTCCCCACCTTGTCAGCAAAAGGCAGTTTGCAAAGGCAGCCGGCTGCCCGCGCTGCTCCCCTGGGGGGGTGGTGGGGACCCCGGTTTCTGTCATGGCCAGGCTCGCTCCAGCCGCCTGCAAACACCCGAAGAATTGGATCCCTGTATTTACCGGTGGTTTGGGCTACTAAAAAGGATGCTCGGTGGTAAAAAGGAAAGAACAAAACAAAACCAAACAAAAACTCCCCAAACCTTCAAGTTCTTGATATATGTTTTAAGTAAAACGATTGGTTTTGCCTATTAAGCTCTGCGAGCTTAATTTTAAAATTATACTTTACTGCAAAATTTTAAAGTATAATTCTAAATTCAAACGTTCTGTGCCACGCGTATACTTGAAGCAGTTCTTTTTCCTATTTGCTGAAACTTTAAAAGTCAGAGCAACTCGGTCTTTTGGTTTTTTGGGTTTTTTGGAGATGTAAGGAGAAAAATACATCATGTACATATGTCACAAGCTACACAAGTGTAGGCGCCCGGAGAGGCACACGTGTTCCCTGTGTCACCGTGACACGGCCTCAGCCCCATCGCAGTCGTGACTGACACCCGAAATAGGTCTTCCAGGGCTGGTACCGGAGCTCGCCCTCTCTCCGTGCGCCCTTAGGGAGCAAACGGCAGCTTGAGGAGGAATTCTTGCCCCGTTCCCCTTTCCGACCCGCCCGCTGCTCTCGCTGCTGCTGGTGCTCTCGGCCCGTAGATGGTGCTGCGAGCGCGCAGCTTGCGCGGAGCTTGCGCGGCCGCCGGCGGGGCTGCGCCCGGCGGGGCCCGGGGGGGGGAGCACAGCGCCTGGCGGGGGGCGATGGCGACCGCTGTGTGTGGCCCGCAGAGAAGGAACCTGCCAGGTCATCTTCTTACCGGGAGTGCGAGACTGCCCTTGAGTGAGAACTTTGGGGTTTGAGAAGGAAAAACCGAAAAATAGGTTTTAGTTATCCAAAATGTTCTTGCTGAGCAGCTGGGGGAGGGGGGACAGGTAGAAAGGACAGAATTGCTGTGTGGGTGCAATGATCGCCACTGTGTTTTTTCCAAATCAAACCCCAAATCTTCTCTTTTACTCTAAAAGCTGCTTTCCCGGAACGCTGCCCTAAGTGTTTGACTGCGTAAATGTATATTCTCTTTTTAAATACGCTTTACCTAGAGGTTACTTAAAAACTGGCTTTTGAAAGCGTCGTTACGCGTGTACCTACTTGGAGCATCCACTAGGCTGGCTCTGTCCCCTGGGGACCCTCGTGACCAAAGCATGGGGCTGGGACCCCTGAGATTTGGGTTCTTGTCTCTGCTCTATCACAAACTTGCTAAGCAGCCTCAGGTGTGTCTCTGCCCGTTCCTG
The DNA here is from genome assembly GCF_000708025.1 of Charadrius vociferus. NCBI lineage: Eukaryota > Metazoa > Chordata > Aves > Charadriiformes > Charadriidae > Charadrius > Charadrius vociferus. The sequence goes on from NW_009647740.1 coordinate 333,691, forward strand.
AGGCATTCCCTGCACAAGCTTTTGCTGGTGTAGCCGGGTTGTTCTGCTTTGGATTAGATTAGATTAGATTAGATTAGATTAGATTAGATTAGATTAGATGAAGCAGGAGAGAAAGACAACCTCCTCTCCCATTTGTTCTCCTCATTTCCAATAGGAAAGTGGTGTTTGGGCAAGAATTCCCTCCCTTAAAGGACACCAAGCAAACAAAATTCCCACGCTTCAGCCATTACCTCAGCTTTCAACTTGAGTGTTTATTGCATTTTTTTCCCCAGAAATTCAAAATTTCAAAGGTGGGGAGAATTTCTAGGTAGAGGGGCAGTTTGCATTGATCCAAAAAGCACAGGGAAATCTTCAGTAGACGTAGAGAGATAATTGTAATGTCGATTTCAAGGGATCTAAGCTCCTGGTTTTGAATTGTGTGTACCGCAGATGCAAAATTAATTCAATATTAAATTAAACAACTAAAAATAGAGTTGATTTCAATATTTTTCTACAAAACTTTCTGCAGAACCGAAAGATGGAAGATGGGGAGAAAAAAATGGAAAAGACACAAAAGAGGAGCTTCTCTCTTCAGGCTGCTGTTGCTGTGTGTGCCTGCGGTAGGTCTTAGTGCAAATTTTCACAGTCTGAAACTCTTACAAACTCTTACTTCTGCAAAACGCCGAAGTACAGCGACTGTGTCGGATCACACCCAAGGACGTGTGGTTAGTAGAAGCTTGTGCACCTAATGCCAGGTAAATTATACTTTTCTCAGATTTTCTTCTCTCTGCTAATAACACCTAGCACAAGAGGCTAATCTTGTTAACTGTGATTATTCTGACTGGGAGTAGGAGGTAAGCACATAAATAATTAATAAAAGAACAATTTATAGTCAGCAATTACAGAGAAGGGAGGATTTTCTTCAGGTCTGTTTGGCTTTCTGGAGCTTTAGACCACGCGGTCATCGCAAGGTCTTTAATTACCTGGGTTAAATGTGTTTCTCAAGAGCCTTTTACCCTGTCCACACTAGGAATATTTTTAAGCAAAGTCATCTTTACCTGGTGGTAGATAGAGCAGTGTCCTGAGGAACGGCTTGCCCCGGCAAACGTCGTTGATGTCGCGTTCAGACCTCAGGGTGACTGCTACACACCCGAGAGCAGGGCGTTTCAAGGGAGCTTGGCGAATGGATGGAAGAAAGATGATGGGAGTAGGGAAGGCTTTTACAGAAACCTTAGAGAGGGAAGAAGGAAAATTAAAGGGGTGGTATAAGGTAAGTAGCCAGATGAAGGAAAGAAGCAAAAAATCAGATAAGAAATTGAAGTGCAGTGGCAGAGGAGGGTGCGTGGATAAATGTAGCATCCGCTGTGTCTTGACTAACTGGATAATTAGTCCTTTTATAAAACAAGCTTTTTTTGAGGGGGTGAGCAGGGGCAGAAATGATCCTTTTCAGGTATTTCAGGTATTATGCAATGTTACAATGTTCTTAAATACTTAACAGTGCATATGGCTTTGCTTTCCAAGTGGTTGGGGATTTTGACAGTTTTCATCCCAGTTCTACTACCAGTCCCTCCCAGGAAGAGTGTTACGTGGTCGTACACACGGCTTCTCTCTCTTCTGTGGGACAGCGGAGCCGCCGCCACACCGGGTGCTTCTTCATCCCCCTTGTGCACTCCGCCAGCTGGGCAAAGCGTGGCCGGGCCCTTAAGAAAGCAGCTCACCTCCTGCAAAGTATTTGCATACGTGTGTTTTTCCTTTTCGTAATTAACGTAGTCGGGCCTTGATTTTGGTTTGTTACATCAAATGCTGCTAATTACAGCGCTTACCCTCCCCTGCTCTGCCGTGGCTCCTGTTGCTAGACTTCTGCATGAGAAGCTGCAGCTCAGGAGAGGATTTTTCTCTGTGCCGCACATGTGTTGAGGCTAAACAGGCTGTGATTTTAGGTGCTAACTGAGGCTGTGGTGTGTGGCACTTACTGGGTGTTCTGGCGAAGTCCGGTAGCAACGTCCTCCAGCTCGACTCGTGGGTAACATGGGGAGCATCGAGCCGAGGGGCTGCGCAATGAAAGCCTTTTGCGGGGCGGCACGCGCCTCGCAGTCAGGCAGAGTCGCCTGTCCTGCCCCACTGCGGTCCAACTCACCGTAGGGAGAATTCAGGACCGTTCCTTAATTCCTTGTAGCTGCCTGGGCTTGAGCAAACAGCTGGCTCGCTGGGGGACAGCTGCCAAAACCAGGGCGCTCTGCAGGCTCCAGACAAGACTTAGAGCCTCTAAATGGTCACACTTTGGAAGGCACTGGTATAATCCTCCAGTTTAAGGACAAAAGTGTTGAGTGGACATGTGAAGATCAACTCACAATTGGTAAAGGAACAATTACCTTAGTGCATGTTTGAAGGTAGTATGTGAAGGATTTATTACAGTTTTATGCTCCATACCATAAAACGTTACCCAAAGTAATGAAGTCTGTTGATAGAAGAAAAATTATCGAAATGTTATCTTTATGACGGTGTAGCATTTGCACTGCAAGGCATTTTGTCATGTGCTTACAGCCCTAATCAAACATGTCATTTGTGGATCCAGATAAAGGATAATGCAATTTTGAAACCACAACAGCCCTGCTTGGTGAACTCTCCTTTAATTCACAGTTTACTACCGCCAACAAAATCCTGGGCTGATTCTCAGGCTGTGTGTGCGTGTCCCTTGGGATCAGTGGGCAGGTGGAGTGTGCACTGGCGAGGGAAGTCGCTCCCCTCTTTCTGCTCCTGTTAACGTATGTGGAAAATCGTGACAAAAATGAAGCCCTGGGAGATGTTTCATATGCTGAGATTTCCAAATTTGCATACCCAGCCTCAGGATCTAAATCCAGATTTAGACGGTTTCTAAATAATTAATGACAGCAAAATGTAGTCAGACTATCAGGTTTGACCAAACTATTTCTCATCTGAATCTGATACAATCGCCTCTTTCTTATGGGTGCCACGGGTCCGTAGCTCATGCCCAAATTCAAACTGGTACTCTCTTTACCTGGGCTTCGCCTATTAGTCGCACTGAGCACTTATAATCTCCCCAGAAACGAGCTAGCAACAAAACACGCAGATGTGGGGGCTTACCTGTGTAGACTGTGTCCCAGGTTTGGATCTCCTCCTCCCAGGGATCTGAGCAGAGCCGTGAGTCTCGCCTCCGGTCGCCCTAGAAAATGTTCCAAGTTTAGGCACAGTTCTCTGTGTGTAGAGCCAAGCCTCAATTTCTAGGCATTTTGCATTGTTTGGTGGGTCCTGTTACTTGTTAGCGTGATTTATGTTTTACTATCGCTCCTGCGAGAGCTGGCATCATCCTATGGAGTGTATTTACAATGGAAAGGGATTCCTGTGGCTTCACCGAGGTGGTGGTGGATTCCATTCCCCATGTATCTTAGCTATTTTTATCAGACGATCTGGGGTGGGTTTCTGTCTCTACAGCTATCATGACATGTTGTGTTTTAATGTGGCGACGATTACAATCCCTAAGTTTCTTTCAGTCTCCAGTGCCCCAAAAAGGAAACCCAGATCCACACACACACCCCCACCCCAAAAGAAATCTTTCTTGTATGCAAGGGCACTCATTTCCAGAACACTCCCTTCTCCCAGGACAAGTATAGATGAATGGGTCCTTTTTTCTCCGATGATAACTGCAGTCTGACGAGTGCGGCGTCTCCACTGGATGCTGGAGGCGGGCAGGGGTGGGATCTCTTCCCGCTGGAATCCCTGCCGCGTCGTGCCTTGCGACGAGGATCTGCTGCCAGAGTTTCCCTCCAATCTCCCTCTCTAATTTCTGTCTGTAGTTCTCATCCCCGTCTGCGCACAGCCGAGCAGGCTGTGCTGCTTCTAATTAGGAAGATAATTTTGAAATATCTCTTGAACCCTTGACCCTCAGGATTCCCTCAGATGACATCCCTCTGATCTAGGGAGAGCTCTTCTTCCTAGAAGAGTTGCCACTCTTCATGTGAAAATAGGTAGGGTGTAATTTGCAAATATTTATAAAGTTCTGTTCTGGCTAATTGAAACCGTTGTTAATTGCTCATGATTTCAATCCAGACAGCTGGTTTGTTCTTCTGCACCGCTCCCACAGGAGAAGTTGCGTTACTCAGTGCCTCAAACCCCCAAAGGGCTTCTGGTTTGCACAGCAGATTGTCTATCCATCCACTGCATTTGCAGTCACACTTGACTGAGTGGCGAAGGCGACGGTGCCTTGTTCCAGGCGTTGAGACGGAGAATAGACAATATGTAAAGCTTTTTGGCTTTGAAAATTTGGAAAGGATTGCACTGGGAGCAAAATGAGCACAAAGAGGAGAGGGAGCAGAGCTATCTGCCGGGGTTCGTTGGCAGACCTCGCTAGGAGGGCAGACGTTACCAAGCCTCTTAAATGGTAATCTCAGGTTAGTTAGACTTCAACTTTAACTTAGGCCGACTCTCTGAAGGTCAGGATGGGTATACTTCACTGCGGCAAAGCACATTTCACCAGAAAACTATGCATGGGTGGGTAGATCCCACCAGACAGCTAACGAGCAAGAATGGAAGGAGGAAGGGAATAACAGGAAAGCTGGTTAATATTATTCCTGAAAGACATCTATGAGAAGAGAGCGTGTTAGGAGCAACCAGGAAAATTCAAGCAGCTGCAACAGAAGAGGAGAGATCATTTAGGGCCCAGTAAATCAATAAGGTAATCAACAGCCATGTAATTACAAGAATGTTACAAACAACTTAAACACAGCAAAGAACAAAAAGACAGACAAAAGGAAAGGAGTCTGCTGTATACACGCATATAGATAAGTGTGTGTGTATAGCCATGTATATAATAAAAGGAATAGAGGATCAATAAAAGCAGCAGTGCTCTTGAAGGGCAAAGATTGATGAGTTGGATATTGCTGTGGAACTGAATATCTCATTAAAGACTGTGAATGAAAAATGGTCTCTGGAAATGGGAAGAAAATAGAAGAACTCAAGGGAAATCCAGGCAGCAGGCAATTCAAAGCACCTACATAGAAGTGAAGACACTACTCCAGCTGTATCTGTGGGACCATCTCACACCCACCAAGGGATTTGTGCAGTTGCCTTCAGCTCACAGCACTGGGCAGTGGCCTCCTCTGGCTCCGCCACACTCCCTGTGAGAGCAGCTTCATCCACGCTGCTAAGAATTGGGCCCAGGAGGGATGATGTCTGGATTGGGATGCAGCACGGGTGAACACACGACGTGGCATTCAACTGGCACGGCCTAGAACCCACGGAGCTGCTGGCTCCATTGCTTTCCAGGGGTTTCTCTCCCGGACCTTTGTTGCTGTCTTAAGATCAGGCAGGATGAAGCTGGAAGCAAAGCCTGATGGAGTCAGTCATGCCTGGTTGCTCTAATGAGTCGGTCACCTTCCTTGGGCTTTACGTTAGGGCTTTGTTTTGCAGGCAGGGTGGGCCAGGACGGCTCAGTGTCCCCGCTTTGTACCAGGGCTTTACCAGCCCTGCCTGGGTGGCAAGCCTGGCAGCTCCAGCCCTCAGCCAGCTGCAAGGATGCTCAGCTGTGTCTGGGCAACCAGGGCATGAAGAATAATTAGTTCAGACTAAGCAAAACCCAAGTAGTCCACAGCAGGAGCTAGCAGTGTGGGACCTCTTGGGCAGCTCGTGAACGAAGGAATGAGTATAGGTCAGACCCAAAGCCCCTTGATGGCAAGAGAAGATGCCCAGTGATTTGGGGTTTTGGCTATACACTCATCATGGCTGCACAAACGTCAATGCATTGGGGTGTCTGAAGCACATACTAAACATGACATAAGTCATTTAAGCTACTTTTTGTTTCTTCTGGGACTGATAGTTTTGAGGTGCTTTTAGGAGAAACTCAGTCAGTTAAACTGAGAAAACAATAGCCGATCTCAGAGGAGGGGCTATGTCTAAAGGAAGCTGGGAAAAAGCAGGCAGTTCGATATAAATATTGATAAGTTTTAATTGTAGCACATAGAAAAACAATGGAATGGAAATGCTTTAGATAGAAAAGGGATTTATTTGGATCATTCTTATTAATATCCACCCTATGTCTGTTTATATTTGATACATTACACAGGGTGAAATCTCCTAATTTAATTTTTAGAAAATGGCTTCATGCACATGAATTGTACCATCCACCCTTTTTTTTAAGAAAAAGAAAAAAAAAGACTTTTGTAGTTAGTGGTTGTATTAATTTGGGAAAGATGGTGGGAGTCAAGGGAAGAGGCAAATAAGTACATCTGCTATGTATGAAAATCATTGTATTGTCCATTCCTTATTTATTGCCATCTAACATTGTCTTTCATGGCAAATGCTAATGACTGCACAACTACAGAAAATACTGAGGAGACAGAATACACCCAGTAAGACCCTCCAGCCAAACTGAAACTCCCCATAAGATCTCCATTAATTAAAATCTCTACAGATGGGTTCCTTTAATTATAGGAAATGGAATACAATCCCTATAATTAACTTTTCACTCAAAGGCTTTTTTCCCCCCTAGCATCTGGAAAGAGCAGCAGTGATTGTTTAGCACCTCCTTGCTGGAGGCCACCGCTGCCTCTCCAAAGCGACCTGCTGCCCAGGGCCCCACACCAAAACCAGTCTCATCATTTCGCTCAGGCTCCTCCAGCAACCCTACCATGCAGCACCAGGAGGTTTTTGTCTTGGTGTGGATCACAACGCCAGTATCCACTAGTGCAATGCCTGTTTCTCTTCCCTGTGGGGGGAAGTTTTGGTTCTTCTCTGCCTGGGCTGGAGGGTGAGCACCTCTCCTCGACTGCAGTGATGCCAAGCTGTGGAGCAAGTGGTGTCAAGGAGTAACCAAAGAAATCTTGCTGTGCCCCTTGGAGCAGCAGGCAGTCTTTGGGGCAGACCTTGTCTTGTGATGATTTTGTGGAGCACCTAGCAGTGCGGTGCCACCAGTCTGTGAGGACTGCCAGCCAGTCCTGGGGGAAATTCTGCCTCTGTCTCCAGAGCTTACGGTTTCTTCCAGTACAGCTCTGACGTGTCACCTTTTCCCTCTACTCCTGTAACTAAAAGCCTTGTCCAATCCCACAGCATTTCATGTCCTGGTTACGGCCTCTATCTCCTCTTCCGTCCCACTATCCCCTCTTATTACCACCTTCCTTTGTGCACTCCAAGTGCTGTAATTGTTTCAGCCTTTCAGGAGGTTCAGGAGGTTGTTTTCCTTCCATTAGCTGTATCTGCTACGTGGCACTGAATCCCATCTGCTGTCCTGCCTTTTCTTCTTCCATCTCGTCAAGTCAGCACACCAGAGCTGGGCACAGAACAAAACGGCTTCCTCCCTGTGGCTACTGCAAAACTGTGGGTCTTTGCTTTTTCTTTTCTTTTTGTTTTCCTTTCTGCTGCAATGTGAGACTCTATTGACACAGTGAAGAAAACTTCCCAAGAAATGTAAGGCGGTGCCAGGCAAACTGCAAATCGTGAGCTCCAGCCCTAAGACAGAGCAGCTGAGGAAAGGTGCTCGCTCCAGGCTGCCCAGCATCCCCGGTCTTCTGGGACAGCTCGGCTGTGCTGCTGCTGTTAACACAAACCACCAAGGCATTGGGTATGGATGGGCCCTGATCCCGAAGAGTACGGTAACTATTACCGGGAGCAGCTGCTACAGAGAGCACTTACGCACACTCCTTAGCTAAGGGTTAAGGTGTCACCACGGCTGTTAAATGTCCTTGGGTTCTGCCACAGGTGAACCTCAAACCAGGTTGTCCTCAAACCAGGACAACCACACAGATGGAAGAAGTAGTGGCACCTCGTGCGTGATGAATTTTAGCACTGAAGCCTGAAGCAATGTATTTCTGACTACGTCCCGACTTGTCCAAGGAGCTTTGCTGCTTTTTGGGAAAGCCAGAGGACACCATCTGAAGAGAGGCTGCATGGTAGGTGGATTCTAGGGGACCCATGGAACTGGAAGTAAAGCAGATACCCAGGGTCCCTCTGCAGATTGCAGCCCTTCCTAATATCAGCACGGACCTTGGAGGATCCATAGCTCTTCACACTTCCATGAACACAGGGCAGCTCTCCAGTGGACATGTTTCTCTTGCAACTCCTTTCTGCCGGATATGACCAACAAGGGTCCTAGTGCTGTGTCTTGGAGGAGCTTCCGCAGGCGTGTTGGAGCCGTTCTCCAGGGAACCATGGGAGCGTGGGACCAGCTGCAAGGCTGACATGCACGGTGGCTGCAAAGGCTCCCCCAGAGAGTTGCATGAGAGGAATGCAGGGTGCGGAGGGCTGCCTTCCTCCCCGCCAAAACTACAAAGAGGAAGGTCTCTGCTGGCAGTTCAGAGCACACATAGCTCACAACTGCATGTGTCGCAGAAAAACAGATGCAAGAGAAGACGTGCTCACACATCAATCTGAGGTAGGGGCTGCAAAGCCAGGTGGCGTCTTGCCCATGGACTCAACTAAGAAAATGTACTTCATGCAACATGGGCTCTCTGGGCCGGCCCTGACCAGGAACAGCACTTTCAAAAGGGAAGAATATATATGGGGCAGGGTGGTAAGAAAAAAAGAAAATCATCAGCTTTCCCTTTCTGCCACTCAGTATTTATTTTACTGCCGTACGTGGGTACCCACTCAGTACAGATCACTGCGCGCTTCTGCTGAATGCATTTCCACGTTGTGCAGCACAGCACTGTACGAGGCAGATGTTTTACTGCTGCTTCCCACGCTTATCAGGAAGGAAAGCCAGCAATTGAAATAGTGATCATTTAATTGCTCATACGCTGTCACTTTGTTCTGCAACAGCATTGTCAAGATTTTTCTATCTATGGCAGATTAGTTTTCCCTGATCTTTAGGATGAGTTAGTTTTAGGAATGCAAATCTGCTTTTAATCGGTGCTTTTAAAAAATAGATTTTCCTAGAAATAACCGAAGCATTGGTATCGCTTGCTCCTTGAGATGAGCTCTCGGCTGCTGTGAAACGCTAGGGTCTGCTGGCTACTCTGCAAGCAGTTTCAGACACTAAAGCACTGCACATTTTACTTCTTGTAGCAAGCCAGACACCCTTCAAACTGCAAATGTTCAACTTCAGGGTGGGCAGCACCTTTCTGAGTGTGGAGTGGGATCCCTGTGCTTGTGACCATGTAAGGCACTAACCTGCATCTCAGGGCAGCTGTGTCCAGTTTCCCACATTCACCTACTCGGAGCAAGTCATTCCACAAAAAATTTTCAGAAATGATGAAGGAAGCCTCAGACTACATCCTCAAAAATTACATAGCTATTGTAGAAGCCTTGCACTGCAAGTCAATTTTGAAAATGGGATAAGCCTTAGAAAATAAGGAAAGTATATTTGTGCTTTGTAAGGCCATTGGACATCACACAGCAGTGCCACACAGGGCCCCAAGATGCCCCTTTGTCACTCTCCTTGCACCATCCCTTTTGCTCTTGTGTATGCCATTTACTTTCTGCTCCATTCTCAGCTCCTTGGAGGTGACTCCTCCTGGTCTTTCTCTCTGAGAGCCCACAGGTGTAGGAGTCCAGTTCAAACTTCTGAATCCAGTGCTCCTAACAAAAAGGAGTTCATTCACCTGGCAGAGGGAACTGTAGAGAAAGGCAAACCAGCAAGTGGAGTTCAGCAGAACACTCGTGGGTAGGATTTACTGGAGAGAAATCTAAGCGTGTGTTTAAGTGCCCTGCTGGGTCCCTGCTGTAACCTCTCGGTCACCAACAGACGTGTGGCTAGAGAGGCACCAGTCTTAGTTGCACAGAATACAGGATAAACAAGATGAATACCCCTACATACCACCACCACCCATTTTTGGCTCACTAGCACTGGGCTTCCCACAGCCTGCAACAATCTGAGTGTGCCATGGCCTCCGATCCCCTGCATCAAGCCAGAAGTGGTGTGGAGACCCAGTTTATCTCCTTGCCTTCTCTGAAGGGCTTGAACTGCTCAAAGGGCAGGACGTGGGTCAGACTTGCTTCTCAACAACTTAAACAGAGCTTCTGCACATGCTTAAACTTGGGGATATGGCTAGGGAGGATTTTTCCTCATTCGCTGCTAACAAGAAGACTGATTCAAACTTTAGAAGTGCTACTTCTTCTACCAAGGGTATTTAATCTGCAGGGATACATCCAGCAAGTGATTTTTCTCTATCAAGTTTTGCTACATATTTCAAGAGACTGTTTCATGTGAATTGCTACTTCAATTAATGTGCTTTGCACACCTATATGGTGACTTAATTCACTCTGCTAAAAACTCTCTTTAGTAGAAGTAATTCCTAACTAAAGGTAATGTATCCAGTGTCTCCCAATGGATTTTTAAATGCCTCTTTTTTTCCTTTCACTTCAATGGTCTTTGCTGTTGAACCATCAAATATTATGATCAGAATACAGACTTTTTTCCCCACTGCATGTATAAGATTGTAAAATGTAAGCATTGATTCAATTGTATGTTCAGCTTTTAAGAGGCTGCCTAGTAGCCTCAGTGAAGTCCTGGTTTCCTACTGCTTCCTGAGTGAAAAGCATTTCTGTTTAGCTCTTCCTAGCCAGAAAGCATCCTGCTGGCTTTTCACACCACAGGTTTGTTCCCATGCCTCCAGAGTCAATAGAAGTTTCATCATTGATTTGTTTTGGTTTTTTTTTAACTCTTTATCCTGTAAGGTAGATGATAGTTTGTACTAAAGTCAATACACAATGCTCATGGATTTTGGTGGCACTGGATTAACTCATTAGTTGTAACTACATTTGCAGGGAGGTGAGGACCGTGAAACACACCTAGCTTATATCTGCCCTGGCATAGACACAGACACAGAATCTAGTTTGACATCCTCAGCCGTAATCGTGTGGGAAATCACTAGGTACTGACTTACCAACTCCTTGAAACCAAAGCACAGCCCAGCAGCTCTCATGGTATTGGTCTTTCTAGGAGTGACCCGTGCACGCCCAGGTGTCTCTGCCCAGAATAATTTCTTAGGTGTAAAGCTGCAGGCAAAAACCATCCAACATAAAAGAAAACATTGTGTGTCAAAACATGACAAGCTGTGGATGTCTAACTTATCTGTTACTGGTGTTGATACCCACCCTTTCTACTGATTTCTCAAGGGAAAGGAGACTATTGCTTTTGTTTTCCAGCTCTGACCCATGTAGTGCTGTAGTCAAAGGTAAGTATAAGTTATTTGAATGTATTCACTTCTCATTTGAGCACTGTCAACTTTAACTGCTTTTCATATACCAAACTCATTTTATATATTTAAACCTGCTTTCTGTTTTGCTTTCTACCGTTGATGTGTTGCAGTGGGTATGAGCATGACATAGAAATACAAGAAACAAAAGCCTCAAAGGGGCTGGTGCTTCTGGCTAGTTTGATTTGTTGTCATTGTTCATCATCTTGATGGTATTGACTTGCCATCCCCCTGGCAGTACCCAACAACTCTCACATGAGACTTGTTCCTTTTTGTATTCCTGTTAGGGAGAATTGCGTGCAATGGCATTTTTCTAGGAAGGCATGTTTATAAATGTTCATGTACACTAAGTCAGCCATTCTCAAACAGAGGGCATTTGGTCTGAAAGGGGAGTTTGAGCTTGGGAAGAAGTGACAGGACCAGAAACATTGGAGGAGAGCAGTACTTGCCACTAGCTAAATGTAGCTGGGAAGAGAAAATGATCTCATGGAAATCATCCCACTGTTCTTACCTTTTTTCAAAACTTACGGGGATAAATTTGACCCAGTAATATTTTTAATTTTGTGACCTTCCAATAGAAATATTGATGCACCAGGAAGGCACAGACTGACAGTCAATGACTCATCAGTCTTATTTTATGGACCGCTTCTGCCTCTCAGCTCTTCTAATTAAATATTCATTGCTTGGAAATGCCCTCCCAGTGTGTCCTTGCTGGTTAATTATAACCCCCTCACTTTGGCTCTGAAACCTCTCCTGCAGAATGAATGCAGCAAACTGCTGCTCCTTACCTGGGCAAATCTTCCACCAGCTCCCCGGGTTTGTGGAGGGTGACGTTGTGGCCCGAGGTGCCGGCCACCAGCTCCTGCTTGGGTCCGCTGGGTCTGCTGTCAGCTGTAGGGAAGCCACAGCAGCTTCTGCTTGGAGAAGACCCTCGGCTTTCGTCAGCGCTCAGACTCTCAACTTGCAAACTCAGTGAAAGCTGTTGAAATTGGAAGAGGACTAATCTCCTGTTGGTGTGAACTGGAACATGGGCATTTAATTAAAAATGAAAAAAAACAAAAAACAACCTGTGTGGCTTCTCCAGATCCGCTGATAACCTCCCATGTGGGCCTAGCTCAAATGTAACCGATGTCCACATAGATTGGACCTAACATTTTCCCTGATCAAAACAAGTAGATATCCAAACAAGTTCAGTGTGATGCAATCTGTCTTTCCTAAAATCACATTGCATTTTTGCCTCCATTCGTTTCTGCATCTTGATTATAATTTCCTCCAATATCTGTTTTAAAAAGTTGTACATGAGGTCAGACTAATCAACTGTACTTTCTAAATTATTTTTTTCCCCAGCTCAAGATCTAACCCCACATCTTTAAAAATCTTCCGGTCATTTAAGTGCCTGCACAGTCTCTACTGCTTCTTGTATGTTAACGACATTGCAATACTCATGTAAGATATACATAACCTTGAACTGTCAGTATATACAGGTTCTCTGTCTGTTCAACATCAAATTAGGTTTTCAAAGAAATTGAACATGATGCAGTTTGAGACTTTCTCTATTTCCAGCCTTAAATCTGTATTTATCGTGAAGTAGCCTCTGCTCAGTATTGCCATCATATCAATAGTTAACAAATGTAGGCAAAAACGTTCATCTGTTTCATTTACTTGAGTCTCAGATCAATAGAAAGAGTTTTGGTCTCGATCAATAGAAAAAGGGGTTCTTTTTTTTTTTTTTTTTACTTTCCTATGCAAAAATGTCATCAATTATTCATCAAAGCAGACTAGGTTTCATTGAAGATCTGACTTCCTGCAGCAAGATACAGTATCCTCAAACGTTAAAGGTGCATCTTTCTTAAAAAGCTGCATGCTAGAGCAGCTTTTAGTTGCAATATGGAATGGATGCAGTGGTAAAGCCTAAATGAGTGTAAGCGTGAAATGTGGGCTGCAATGCTTTCACACATGCAAAGAGCTTTAATGTGAGTACCGACACTATGCAGAACAGCATGATACACAAATACTCCTGCAGGACTTCGACAGAAAGCCACCCCACCCCCCCCAGATTGTTTCCCCATCCCTAAGGATTGCTCTGGACCTCTGGGAGGCACAGTGGAATGTTCACTCCTGTGCAAAGGGCAAATAGGCCCCCAAATCTAGATCATCTTTAGAAGAAGTGGGGGACACCAAAAACTGAATTTCAAGGCTGGGGGTTTCTTTCCTGCAGTGGTCTCTGGTGACCATCACCCCGGCTAGCAAAGAGGTCCTGGGAATCCTCAGCCTGCCGGGGCCATACCAGGAGTGGAGCTGCTGAGGGAAACAGGGATGTTTGCTGGAGTGGGACTTAGACCTTGCATCAACTTTCCACAAGCAGCTTCCAGTATTTATTTTAAAGCTCTGTTGGCTCAGTTTAAGCCATGCCTGTCATGAGCATTATGTTCAAATGCAAGCTAAAAGGACTTAAAGACACATTTAGAAGGACCGTGAACCTGTCAGAATTGATAACCAAGGCCTCGCTTTCCTTATTGTTTTCACATGCTCAATTTATTGGATTTGTGCAGAGAATGAATTGAAATCAAAGTGCTGTATTTGTGTGACATATTTAAATTATGTATCAGTAGCCCAAGACACTGTGGTTAGCCATTAAATAAATCATCGCAAACAGACCAATTCAGAATGATCTATTTCTATATTTACATTTGTGGCCTAAGAAAGGAAATGGAAGCTTTTCACGGAGGGAAAAAAAATCCGTCCATCATAGGGTCCTCCGACTAAGGTATCCAATGCTAGTAAAAATTGTATTTTAAAACATAATATCAAACGTGTTTCCAGCTTCTCCTAGGAGTGGAAGGCAGTCAAGTTTCTTTGCTTTACTTTTTTTGGTTTTTACATGAGGCATATGTTTATTTTGAGAGAAATGTAAGAACACTTTGTTGGCTGGGCTTTTCTTTTAAAAAAGAAAATTGTTTTCCGTTAATTAAATTGGAATTCATCCCTTTGAAACTCACCTGCCACAGAGCTCAGCAGGCAGGAAAAGACAGTCCTGCTGGCCCTGGAAACAGTAGCAATGCTCCAATTAATTGCAGTTGGACCAGAAAAAATGGCACTTCTCACAATGGCCTCACGGATTCAATGTGTGTGCTCAAGCGTTTGTGCTTCTCTTTTTATAGCTACAGCTCCTGGAGTCACGAGATTCCTGTTGCATTTCAGTTGTCCTTTTTAGAAAAAAAGAGGGGAAAAGTTTCTACCTCTAATTGTGGACAAGGTGAAAAAAGGGGACCCCTAGGACTCAAGCATGAGAAGGTAAACAAAGATGTCTCTGGTTGGCATAGTAAACCCATCTCATGAGTGCCTTTTTGAGTCCTTGCCTCATGATTTTGAGAGACCACTCAAAAGTTGGTTATGCTGCGGCAAGTTCAGGCCCTGTTGTTCAGAGCCATAAGGTCAGTTATGCAGGTGACTTAGGCAGGTGATCAGGAGTTAAATGCACACCTGAAATGTATCATCCCCAAGCAGGTGGCTGAAGTGGGACCCAACTTCCTTGGAGTACTCTGTCCCAGGATCTGTTTGGGTAGAGCATCGTGTCTACCAGAACATCTTAGTGTAAGTGAGACCACTGGAGTTAGCAAAGCTGAGGGAACTTTTGGGATCCTGTTCTGCTTTTTGTTAATTGCATTATTTTTTTAATTTGCATCTCAGTTGGGTTGAGAAAAGTTTCACTTTCTTCTGCAGAGCTTCTGGTTAATTTAAGGTTCTCATCTGCATCCTTTAGTGCAGTGCTGTAACAGCAGCAGCAAGTGTTCTGAGGGAATGCTTGGCTTTGGGGGTTTACGTTTCTAGGAGAATATATACATAGAAGATACATTTTTATTGCTTAAAGAAAAGGATCTTAACCTGCTGACTTCCCTCCAATTTTTTGTGTTGACCTTACTGCGTTTGATTTACACTAGTGCCTAATCTCAAGCAATGAACCTCAGAGCTTTTAGGAGCTGGGCAGTCTCTTTTGGCATTCCAGATAAACCTCTTGATGCTGTATAAACTGTGAGTACTCAGAGATACTATCTTTTTGTGATGGTGCATTTTTAACCCAAGAACAGAAAAAGCTTCCCGCATTTACACTTTGCTATCACAAAAAAGCCCAGCCACAAAGGCAAGGAAAAATCAACAGTAAAATACCACCCCAGGCTTGCTTTTGCCTTTGTATAAATACACTGACTTACATCAGCTGAGATCTGAACCCATGTGGGAAATATGAGAAGCTGTATCTAAGCATTAGGAATAGGTCCTCCTATATTAATACCTTGTAAAAAGAGGAACAAACTGTTCTTTAGAAAGAAGAAAAATTGCACAGCTCCGTATGTGAATGATGGATCTATTACACTTGCACAATTTCACTAAAGATTCTCCTGGCAAGAAAAATGCTCTGGGAAAGTATCCCTAAAAGATCCAATACTGCCAATAGTGTCAGCCATGCAAACACCGCCTCTGTGTATGTCACCGTATTGGTGAGCTAAATGTTTAACTGAATATTTCTGCTATTCTCCTCTCACCCTGAGAGCTGTTTGCATTAGCAAAGAAAGTCTGATGTTTATGTACACAGTTACCCACTCTGTCTCCCTCCATCATTTAGCTTTTATTCCAGAGAATTACTCTCTTCAGTGATGCTGAGCTGCTGTAATCGGCCCATTGAGGGATCCTGCCTCTCAAAAGAGAGCTGTACCTGTAGGGGCAGAAGATAAAAGCTGGGTCTGTGGACTTTAATTGACAGCAAAAGTTCTTTTAATCAAAAGCAAAAGGCGCTGCCACAGTCTCTCTGTGACTGGAAGAGACACAGATGAGGACAGGAAGCACATCTCTCACTCCCTCTGAAAGTTAACCTGCGTAGAACAAGAATTGCCTTTACAGGAGAGAAAAAAAAAAAAAAGATGAAATGAAGCATTAAGCATCCAAGCAGTGCCGGTGAGCAGAGAAGTCCACAGTGGCATGTGCGGGTGGGTACTGTGTTTGTTCCTGGAGGCAAAGCCGTGGCATGGAGGCAAGAGGTTTCTTCAAGGCTGGAGAGATTCTGGATTAGAAATGGGGAGAGAAAGCACATTTTGTGATGCCATGCTCATAGGTCTGTCCCCTGGAGCCCTGTGCATGGTACCAAGGAATCTGTAAGACACTGATTGAAGCTCCAACAATTTTCTCCTCTCTCTGGCTGGTGACTACTGTTGTGAAAATAGTCTATTTCCAGCCATCCTCCTCATTGCTCCTACAAACCACAATAGTAAAAGTGGCAGGAATTACCTTCCTTCGCCTTTGAGTTACTAGGAAACTTCATCCGTTCCCTTGAATTACTGTTCAGTCTCTTGTTGCCTAGAAATTATTTTCCTCGACACCAAAGGGGGACACTTCAATGGGGTTGCGGCGTGCACCACGTGTAGTCTTGTGCTCAAATGTTGTAGTGGTGGGCCATACATAGACTTGGCGGATAGTAGGAGAAGGCTCTCTCTTTCTCTCTCTATATATATATGTAAGAAAACCTGCAGAATATGTCTGCTGTTCCTAGCTGAGCTAGGGGCATTTGTGGGGGAGTACTTCCCTGCTGTGGGACTGTGCACTTTGTGCTGATGGACACAGGGCATGGGTGGGGGCGTCACTCATCAGATTTTGGTAGGAAAGACTCACCTTGGTGTGGCTGGCTGTGAATGGAAGATGATGCCACAGAGATCTTCACACAACCATCAGCAGGCAAGCTGTGAAGAGGAAAAAGCAGTCATTTGAGAATGGTGCCCAACATGGGTCCGTGTCCACACAGCCTTAGGCCCTGCCTCCCTCCAGTTTGTTTTTTGGGGATGCTGCAGGTGATGGGCACCAGCCTGATGGCAGCTTAGGCTGTGGCAAGAGTAGTCCCATCCCTAGGTGAGAAACCCACCAAGGCAAAGTCGCTGTGGGCACAAGAACAACTGGTTTTGTGTGACAGGGGCACCATGGGGTGACAGGGTACTGGGGCAGGCAGCAAGGGGACCATGCGTGTCCGGTGGTGGAAAGCCAGCTCTGTTGGAGCTGGGCAGTTTTGCCGCTGATTTCAGCAGCACTGGGATTTCGGTGCTGGTGGTATAGCACAAAGGAAGATGCTCCTGTCCTACACTAGCTTAGTTGCTCTCGGAGACGGGTGTCCTACCCCGGTTTGGAGTAAAAATCTGGGGACTGGAGATAGACAAAGCACAGAGCCATGGTGAAACAGAGCTCTGTTCTTCCATCTTTACACAAACAAAAGTCCCATTGAAAGCAGTAAGACATTGAGTCCTCTGATTGAAGTATATATATAAAAATACGTATAAAAATTTGATGTATTACAGTTTCAGCTCTATGCTTTCCCTTGATTTTAATTTTCTCTGTGGAGTTCAAATACAGAGTGTTCCTTCACAGCTTATTTTCAAAGCCTTTTTTTTTTTGACTTTCATATTTAAACTTATTTAAGGCCTTTAGATATTTTCTCCCAGCTGTGGAACGCAAAGAAAGAGAGAGATAGAAAAGTCAAAGACTCTTTTACAATACTGGAACCTTTAAAGAACATCCTTGAAATATAGAAAAAAAACCCCCACAGTAAATAATGCTTCAATTTTTTTAAAGGAAGTTATCTTTTTGAGTGAAGCCTTTTCCCATTCTAAGAGTATGAAATAATTAAAGTGTCTGCGGGCATAATTATGCTTTGTCTCCACACCTGCAAGTATTGCTTTTTTTTTTTTTTTTTTTGGTCACTTTTGCTCCTATTTTCTCTCTCTTGTATTACCAATCAGCCCTTGTTTCCTGACAAAATTACTTGAATTCTTGCCATTACTCCTTCTTTTTTTTTTTTTTTTTTTTGGTCACTTTTGCTCCTATTTTCTCTCTCTTGTATTACCAATCAGCCCTTGTTTCCTGAGCAGGTGCCCTTGGAAAGGAGAAATGCCTGAGCTTATGCCAGAATCCCTGTCCTGGTTCTTCAGCAAAACCAGGTTTCTGACATGTGGCAGCACATGCCCTGCCCAGGCAGGTGACTGTCTCGGGGCTTTCGTCCAGCAAGGCTGGGTGCTGCTCTCCGGGGTTTAGTTTCCATCAGACCCTGTAGCTGATGTGGCTGCTTCTCATCTTCTTCGCTTGTTGTTAGGAGAAAACAACGCGGTTTGTGCATTCAAGCAGATTTGTGCAGAAACAAGCAGTGTGTGTTCAGTTCAGGTGCCTCTTGGACATCTGAGCATCCCTGGGTGACTGAAACTCTCGTTAATGGGGCTGCAGTCCTGGTCTCAGCCCACCCCTTTGCAGGTCTGGGGAGCTCAAGGTCCCTGGACCCGCTTATTGAGTGCAGCTGGCAGAGGCAGCTTGCAGCTACAGCAGCTTGTGCAGCAGTTTTGGGGCTCTACTTTGAGATCTGAGATCAGGGAGGCTCCTGGGAGCCCTTTGAGAACTGTGGGGTGAGGGCAGCAACCGGGGGCCGTGGCCACTAGTGAACTCTGGCAGCCTGGAGTTCATCTCCCCTCCGTAACCTGTACTGCTGTAAAATGCTGATTCACTGAAACTCTTTGCAGACATTTGCTTGTTTCAGTAGCTGTTTGCTTCAGCGTGACCAGTGGCGAAAGCGCTCAGCCCTGGCCTGCGTCGTGCAGGCCATGATTTCTCTCTCCAACCCCCGTGCCGAGGCGAGGCTTTTGCTCGCTGTCCCGAATGCCTCAGGGGCTGTGGATAGGCCTGACCTCATCCTAGGCGGCGATGGGCAATGTCTGAAGCTACGCATTTCTTTCCCCCCCTCAGAATGCAAAATTTTATTTCTTTATTTTTTGAAGAAATAGAGTAAGTTGGAGAACAAAAGTGAGAATTTTTGTATTGCAAAACTTGATTCATTGTATCACACTTCCCCTGTACTGTTCTTCCTCCTCTGAAACTCTCTTTCTCTGTAGCTCTTCAGAGGGCTAGTTATATTAATATCGCTGACTGTGCTGGATTTGGAAGCTCAGTGGCTAGAGAAGGCGGCAGGGAAAGCCGCCACGCTTCTCCAGGATGGACACAAAGCAGGCTGGCCCTGGGGCCACCCAGCCTTACCGGCTGGACTCTCTCCTGAAATGCTTTTCAAATGCCAGCAGCATTGTGCACCAGCTCTGGTCGGAGCAGCTGGGTTTGCTTTTTTGCAGAGTAAAGAAAGCTACTAGCAACCTCAGGAGGTGTCTCTTAAATATCGAGGTGTGGGGGTATCAATCAGACAACCTAGGGAGTGTGGAGGTCATCCTGGAGGGCTGACTCCGATGCTGGTTGTTCACAGCACCTCCTCACCCTGGATAACAGGGAGATTTTCTTCCCATGGAGGAAGCTCCTCTAGCTGAAGCTGAGGAGGACAACTTCCCACTTAGAAAGCTTGGAGCATCCCAAGGAGCTATTCGGGGCCTCCTGCCAGCAGCTGTGTAGCTTCCAGGTCATACACAGGTGACTTTATTGGGTGTCTCTCCCAGAGCTTGGGGCCACTGCCAGGGATGTTGTGTTTGTAAAACACTCTAGTAATACAGCCAGGGAGGGTGATGAGTTAATTCTTCCTCGTTTATTTTCTCTGGATGAAGCATTTATTCATGCAGTGTAATTAGTGGGGGTGTGTGCAGGTGTCTGCCATCTGGAGCACACCCAATTAAGTCAGGAGACTAAAAAATGGGCTGGGAGACTCATGGAGAATATGAGAAAGAAGAGTATGATGGCTGGGAATAGCACACCCAAAAAGGTCCCAAATGCCACCCAGCTTGCAGGCAGCCGTCCTCTCAAAGGGGCTGTGGGTCACAAGGATGTAACTTTCAGCCTTGCCCAGAATCTTCCTCGCCTCACGGAAACATGCCATTGCAGCAGCAATGGGAGAGGTAGTGGAAGGAGATGAAGGGTGGTGGGCACCATGGAAGAGTGGAGGAGTTTGCCCCTGCTTATGGACTGGACACCATTTCCAGCTCCTTGTGTCAGGGCAGTGGGACTCGGCTGCTTGTCACCACCATTAAGTTTTGAACCCACTGGCCAAATCCAGCAGACTTTGAGAGAAACTCTAGAGTCTCAAAGTTAACTACATATTCTCTGCAGATTTGTGAAGAGGCTCATTAAATTAAGGAGGTGGGTCCAGGCAGGGGCCCACCAAGGGGACCATGGTTGTAGCTCTGTCCAACTGATTCTGGTCCAACATCTTGCCCATGCATGTGTCAGCAGAGACAGAGAGCAGGAGCTGGTTATTGCTGGGATGGTGAGGATTGCTGGGGAACAGAAAATACAAATCTGTAGAAACACAGGCTCCGTTAATTTCACTGCTTCGTAAATGAGGGTGGGGAAGAAGGGGGAAGGGCTGTCATTACTAGGATGCTTGTGATTATTAGGACAAATCCACTAGAGATATGAAATTAATATGCTTAAGTGTGCTAACTCTCTGGATATTCTTATTCAGAAGTCACTTTTTTTACTACCAGGTCTTTTGCTAGATTGTTAAAAAATAATTAGAGAGTTAGAGGGGCCCAGCTCGAGCTCAGGGTAGCCAACCATGTGAATAGGACTGTACGTGAGCAGGAGCTTATCAGGTAAAAGCTGAAGAAGTAGAAGGAAAATCTCAGACAGGTCAAAAGAAAGCATTTCCAGAGCCCAGGAGGAGAGAAGCTGAATGTTCTGCCTGTGTATGAAATACGTCTCTCCAGCTAGATTTTTCAGAGAGATTACTCTTAAAGGGCTGTTGTGACTTTATTTCTTAAGCATGTCAGAGAAGCTCCTCTAAGATAGTACTTACATTTCCACTCCCTTTTGTGACAGTTGCAGATTCTCAGCAATGCTTGTTATGAAGTCTTGTTCTTGAGTGTGTTTAAAAAAAAAAAAAAAAGAATGTAGAGCCATACTTAGCCATCTTTTTTATGGGGACTTGATAGATATTCTGCGTATGTTATACAACTCTCAGCTTCTCACGAGCAATTCAAGTATTTTCTATTTAAAAATGGCACAAACCCACTTCCTAAATCAGAGCTTGAGACATGCCATTGATTGGGTCAATAAAATGTTTGTTCTTTAAACAAGTAAATATGTCCTGCTCCTGCAAATGCATCCCATTGCGTTATGCTTAGGCTGTAGGCAGCAGTGCAGGGTAGGGAAGCCATCTGGCCCTCTGAGATAGTTACTAAGGTGCATGATCACAAGAAAGTGATGGTCCCAGGAGGATGAACTGGGCTCTGTGCTCCTGTGGGAAGGCTGTTACTGGTGCTCCAGCTAGCTCATTTACAGCTGCGAGCTGCCGTGTGGACTATCAGACACACAGTGGCTTTAAAACACAGGGGAGCCCTAAGCTGTAATCTTCCACCAGGGATGCAGGTCTTTTCCCAAATCGCTTTAAGTCGAGATCATTCATAATCATTGATAGAGCAGCACACGGGGGCTCCATTTGAAATTGGGCTCCCTCGGGTGCACTATTGCACAGTCTAATATCAAAGGCACTCTCTGCCTTGAGAAACTTCTCCCATAAATATATAAGGCAAAGCACGAGTGCGGGGGGAACGAAGGGCCTGTCACGTAACCAGTGAGCCTGGGTGCCAGAGGCAGGGATAGCAGCAGGGATGTCCTGAGTCCCAGCCCGATGTCTCCACTAGTGTTGCCCTCCCGCAGAGCCTCCCTCCCTGTGGTTCAGCCGGCGGTGGCAGAGGCAGACGCGCTTGCTCAGCCCCTTGCTGCTGGAAAGTTGTTCTTTCTGCAGCGCTTCGGTGCTCGGGCAGAAGGGGCCGACTTACTAATTCGAGATCTTCGCTTTTGCTGACAAACGTGCCTCGGGAGCTGCTCAGCTGGTGGCTCTTGCTTCCCTCAGTCGATCCAAAGCAAGACAAAATGCTGTGCCAAACCCTGCCAAAACAATGCATGTCTGCCAGGCGTTATAATTAGAAGTAATAAGGCCCTGGAGGGGTTTTGCTGCCTGCAGCACAGCTGCAGAAAACTGCGGTATCCAGGCCAGGTCCACATTCAGGGCACTGCTATGCTGCCAGTACAACTGAAGTTAACCCCTGAGTGTAATGTTGCCCAGGCAATGGTGCTGCTGGAGGGCTGCACAGGCTGGGCAATAGGCAGGGAATCCAATTGGTTGTGTAGGTGCTGCCTGTGCTGCACTGGATTTGATGTCTTGCCATAATGCCTGATGTGAGACTCTGGAGGCACATTTTGGTGGGTGAAAGTAACGTGTGTGGGAAGCATCGTGGTCAATCCCAAAGGATTGAAAGCAACAGCCCATGCGAGGCAGAGACGACCTGTCATGTTGGGAAAAGCTGTTTTGATATAAGGCCCTTTGGTGCTTCTGGTCCTGTATGCAGCAAGCCTGTGGCTCCTTATTTTTAGACTAAGCATTAGGAAAGAATTTTTCACAGAAAGAGTGGTCGGGCATTGGAATAGGCTGCCCAGGGAGGTGGTTGAGTCACCATCCCTGGACGTGTTTAAGAGCTGTTTAGATGTGGCGTTGGGGGATATGGTGTAGGGGAGAACTTTGAAGAGCAGAGTAGATGGACTTGATGATCCCAAGGGTCTCTTCCAGCCTAGACAATTCTATGATTCCTCTGGTCTCTCGTTTGCTGGATGAGCATGTGCTGGCCTCTTTACGTGGCACCATTGTGACTTCTGGCAGAGCTCTTGTTGACTTTGATAAATGACGTACTGAAACCTGACTGCCATTCTTCCATGCACTTTCATGGTAAAAAGGTGTGATTTTCAGTTCTCGGGCATCTTTCTGTATCCACACAGGAAAAAAAAAATCTGGGAGCTGATTGTCCACAACCCCTGAAACAAATCAAGAGCCTTACTCCTGTACAAAGCATAGGAAAAAGTGCCGCAAGACAGAATACAGTCAGAGTCCCTTGGGCCTTACTTGGTAAGTGATGGGCTGGAAAAACCCCTCTGAGCCATCTACTGCCTCTCGGAATAGGCATCTAAACAGGGCTCATGAAAATGTCTCCTCTGCTCTTTCAGTTCCAAGCTGGTGCTCTTTGTCATGCCACCTCAACCTCCTTACCTATTTGTTTCACCTTTCCCTCATACCCGTATCTCTGAAATTGTTTGGGTAATTGGCTACTTGTTGTCACCTTTGGTCCTTTTTTCTTAAAACTGGGAATGTTAGATACTTGCAAGTACTCGTGCATTGCTCCTTCTCATCCTTTCCTTGCTCCGGTGGCATTTCTTAAGATCTGCCTCCACATTTAGACCCATCTGCTTTGTAATACTGGCATACAGCTAATAAGCAATATGATTTTTATCTAAACTATTGTAAGCCATTATAATTTATTTTTACCCCTCCCACTGTATTTTTTTGAACTAATAGTCATGATGCTACAGTTATAATTGAGTTCTAGTTTGTACATAAGGCTGGCATTCATAATCTGTTTGTATGAAAAATACAATTTGTCCACTACAAACTTTACAGCACTTACTCACTGAGTAGAAACAGGACTTTTATTGAGAATTTGCAAGTATATCTTTTAATTAGCTTGGAGTTAAAATTAGTTATATGTCTGTCCCTTTAAGAAAGTTAGTACCTGTGTCAAATCTTTCACTATGAGTACTCTTGATGTCAGAGTAGCACAGATACCTTACACTCTCTGTATAATAAAAAAGAAATCTTAGTTCCAGGTGACGCTGAGAAATATTAGGTTGTAAATATCCTAGTTATTAAAAATTGCATTTAATTACTATAATTATATCAGGTTAAAATACGGTCAAGTCAGCAGCTTAGATAAGCCTTAGGTGAGGCTATTTGTGACGTCAAAACTAAAGTCACCTTCCTCTATCCCGCCTGTACAGCTAATTGGTGTGACACGATTCAAACATCTGTAATGAGGAAAATATATGGGTGAGCAGGGACCCATGCACCCAGGGCTACGTGGCAGATTATGTGAGGCAGCCCTGTTGCTTTGGGAAGCTTTGTGGCTGCACGCTGACATGGGCATAGGGGCCTGCCCCCAGCCTTGCATGTGTGTTGGTGCCCCATGACCAGGGATGCTGCAGCAGGGGCTGAGCAAAGCGTTAGGTGCCTGAGGAGGGGTGCCCCAAAGCCCTGAACAGAGAGCTTGCACAGACAGGGCCATGGGTAGGTAGCTGGGTACCCAACCAGGCTGCCAGAGGCACTTCCGCGTCAGATTTGTAAGCTTGTGGCTGGTATTGTGTTGGGCCTCTCTTGATGGCCGTCCCTGAAGGTTCTTTCCTGGACCATGCAAGACTTGGCCTCTCTTTTCTCCTCTGCCTCTGAGCAGCTGAATCCTCATCTCCCAATTCCAAGATGGGACTCTTCCTTACCCTGCCGAAGGCTAGTCCTACAGCCAAACTCATCTTGCTTTACACAAATACCCTGTGACCCACACGAAAAAAACCAAGTTCCTAGTCTGAGGATTAAGATGCTCTTCCACCCAAGGCAAAGATGTTGTTGGTTTCTATCCCCATCCCTGCAGATGATTACGTATATCATATTGAGTATTCACAGAAACGAGGGCTGGAGCCCAATTTCTGCACCCTCGCTGGCCTGGGGAAGGTGAAGGTATTCCATACTGAGGTATGCAGCTTCAGGAGGCAATGGGGGAGCTCAGCCTGGTGGGAAGGAGAGCTCCCAGGGGCTGGGGATGGCACCGAGACCAACCCCAGCCACCCAGGGTGTCCTCTGAAGGACAGCAGTGTCAGGTGAAAAAGGAAAGGCATTGACATTGCTGCTTATGCAGTGGAGTCCACATGGCCTTCCATTGATGCCTGAGGGCTGCCAGAGACAAATATGTAAACTGTTGCTCTGAGGTGATTAGTATGAAATGTAAAAAGATCAGTTAAATTAGTTTGTAAGACAAATTAATGTTGACATTTAAAATGGTCAGTTGAAATCAGCAGCAAAAAGGCAAGGCTTGCCAGAGACTGATGTTGATTGGATAAAACCATCATGAGATAAATGAGGAACGATTTGGAGAGCCCTTGTGATGCTTAGGACAGAGATCACATTGTCATGTGGAGATGCTGCTGGCCAGAAAGGTGGTGGCTCTGTACCAATGGGTCACTTGCTGTGTCACTGAGCCACTCTGGTTTGCATTGTGTGCCTGTGTGTGTTGTCATTGTAGCCATCAGGTGAGCTACCGTTTGTGTAAAATCATAATAATGTTAACAACAATAGTTGAGATATTGTTTTATGTGATGAAGGGTGCATAACTCAGTGATCTTTGTGTAGGTCATCATCTGATCCAATCATAGGTCTCGCTGTGTAAATTGATCCATAAGTCTCAGAGCTTCAGGTGTTGCACGCTACGATTTATTCTTGAGGAACATCGCAATCCTGCCGTGTGAGGGGGTGCCCAGTATGGCTGTGTGCAGAAGTGGTCTTGACTTTGGGAGCAGTGATGCTGACCTCGCTGTGGCCAGGGAGGGAGAGGACCTCTGCTGTAGGCAGCACTGGAAGCACAGCACAGCGGCCATCTCTTCCCTGCCTTGTCTTTAGGGGCTGTATGAACTCATTCAAATTGTTTTCCTAGTTAAACCGAAAACTAGAAATTAATATCAATAATAATAATAATAATAATAATATAGAAGCATTGTGATTCCTTCTCCTGCTCTTCGTGGAAGCTAGGAATCTTGCCAGCTATGTTTACCTCAAAGCATTCAGATTTCTTTTTTACCCCCCAGTAAAAGCGCACAGACAGCCGCATCTCTGTCCTGGTGTGACAGCGCAATGAGAAAATTGTATCTTTAAATACCAACTTAATCTAATCTGGGACAAAAACAATAAAAGGCTTTAATTATAATTGCATGGTGCCTGCAGGCTGTCACCAGAGGGCAGAGACAAGGTTGTTCATTGCCATGTGTGGATAGTTTAGAAATTAAATCCCCTTTTAGCAAAGGCAATAGATTCTGCTCTCGCTTGTGTCCTTTCCAAATATTTCAGCTCTGTAACCAGATAGCTCATTTCATCAGCATCTGTCAGAGACTTTCTCTTGCTTCTGTCAAGCTGTGTACAAAGGGGCAAGGAGAAATGTCTTTATAATACTATACACTGCCTGACTTTGTAACATCACAGCTTACATTAAATACTAGCTCCAAATATAAACAGGAGACTAACTTTTCCTTCACAGGGATTTTTCCACTGCTTTGTACTTGTAGCGCGCACGCTCTGTGGATGCATCCCACCCTGGGTACCCACAGCAAGAATGGGGTGAGTTTTGTGGAAATGCATCTTTGGTCAGGAACTGCTCTCATATGGTACATGTGGAAAACTGTGCTGTGGTTGCAACTTAGAAGAATAAAGGTTTTAAAGCCCAGACCGGTAAGGTACAACTTGTACGCTGCTTACCCTACGTAGGGAAGGCAGATTCTGAGAACTCCTCTATTTTCCGCTTTCTAGGTTGGAAAGACAGCGAGGGTTTTGAGAGAGTCAGTGGCAGCCTATGAATTCATTTTTGTTCTGGTGACTATCATGAGGTTTTCAGCAGCAGGAAACCAGTTCGGTCTTAGACACTGAAGCAAGGCACATCAACCTTGAGAAACCCCACCCTGGCAGAGCCCTGGCAGCAACTGGTAGTCATTGACTCGAAATAGCTCTGTCAGCATTTCCGCTTGAGGACTAGCGCATGGAAAATCCCGGTACAAGGGGAATGGGCAGAAGTGCCACAGGCTGACTGTTTTAAAGGGAAATGCCCTCCGCCCAGGAACAGGCACTCTCTGGAGCAAGAGGCAGAAGTAGGAGACTGGGAATCCCTGAGTTAACTGCAGATACCAGGGACCTGTTGGCAGCATGGGCACCTGGGGTGGGAAGGATGCGCTCAGCTGTCTGCTTTTTCATGGCTGCATACCTCCTTGCTCTAATCTATGAGTGACTTGGTTTTTAGGAGGAGGTTTTTAAAAGTCTTTGCAATCCTCCCTGGTTGTTTCCTCTGTGTTTAAACTGCATGCAAACACCTAAGGATTTTGCATCTTGGGGAGGCTGAAAGTCTGCATCAGATGATGCCAGGCAGGAAACATATATGAGAAACCAGGATTATGTACAGGATCTGGACGATGCTCATAACCTTGGAAGGAATAAAGCAGGCTGACTCCTAAGGACAGCATGGGAGTAAAGGGGAATGCAAGAAGCCTTGAGCAGAGATTAAGTAAATATAATTTATTATACTTTGTGTCTTAGCATATAATGAACACTCAGCTCTGCATGTTTCCCTGTCTGAAGAGGGAAAAACAGAGACATTCATAGGTTGGGAAGGATTTGTCCTGTGGCTGAGTTCCAGGGGTATAGTAATGCAGAAAGATGCTGGGTGCTCTTTGCAGTGTACTAGGTTTGCAGTATTCCCAGATCTTTAATTCCACTGCTCTGCACAAAGAAGTTAAGCTGAAATTGGACAGTGTCCTGAATGTGACACGGAGGTCTTGCACGATGCTAAGTGGGTACTCAGCAAAGAGATTCAGCATCACTGATGTCAGCCATGTTGTTACAGATGTGTGATCAGCATTTTTTGCCATCCAGTTTCTTCTTGTTCCCAGCTCTGGCAGGTTTGGTGACTGGTGAATGCATCAGGAAGGACAGAAGCTCAGCGCATGCAGGAGTTTGGCTTTGCACGGCAGCAAAAAGAGCAAGGGAGATGTGGCGCTTTCAGCACGCCTGGTTTTAAGGAGCTGCTGCTGCAGGGTGCACGGAGGACTTCAGAAGAAACAGCATTACATGCGCTCTTGCAATTCAGGTACTGATGTTTTCCTCTCCACCCTCTCCCCACACTGCTGCTGGCCACAGCACTAATGCTGTCACCGGGGCAACTGTTTTCCCATGGACACCTCTTTGCTACCAGCTTCCAGACAGCTCCGTGGAGGGGAGTTGCTCCTAAAGTAAGATGCAGAGGCTGGAGCTTGCTCTCTGCCTTCTATTTGTCGCGTTGTTCACATAGCTCATGTGATGAGGGATCGGACACTTATACAAAGTTTCTGATCTTAGATTTGTGGTCAAGAATAGAATAAAAGATACGGGGAAGCAGACTTGCTCTTTCACCCATCCCCTTTTTTGGTCTCCTAAGGACTTAATCAGAATCCAGTCTCTCCCCACCTTGCATCAGGATATCTTATTATTTACTCGGAAAAATATTTATACGCTAGCTCAGGCAATAAAACAAGGGAAGGGGATAGAGGCTTGTCAAATCATCTTACAAATATATTCTAGGGTAACATTATTTTGTCCTACCAGCTAATGTCTGGACTCTGCATTTATCATTTTTACATTTTAAACCTTACATTTTTGTAAGATAATCAGACTATAACACTGATCACACTTACATGCTTGCAGTTTTAGTTTAGTTTCATGGTCATGATATTGAATCACTTTACAGCAAAGGCAAGATAGTTTGATTGCAGTAACTATTCATTTCCATGCTCAGCCAGGCTTGCATTATTTCTCAGTGCATCTTTCATTCTGAACATCTAATGCTTAGATTTTGGACTATTGCAGTGCCTGTAGTGTTTTACCCCAAAATGCTGTTTTGGACTGTCTGCCTTCAACAATACCTTGGCACAGCTTTGGTTTGGGAAAAGCTATGTTACACAGAACAGTGCTGCCAGGCTGTGTAATGAACTGCAAGAAGACTGAAAAATGCTGCTTGTTTTTCTTTGAGGTTCCTGCTTTGTTTCTTAATTTAGTAGAACTGAGCCCAGTTTTTCACCTCATGATTATGGAGGCTGAATTTCTGACCTGGCTCACTGCTCCCACACTCCTGGGACACCCAGTGCTTCCAGAGAGTCTGTTATCTGTTGTCAAAGGTGAATCCAGAGAGGTAGGCAGCAGACAGCTGCTGCCAGTGAAGATGCTTTGTGCCATGTACCACTAAACGACCCGGTTTGGTATCTATAAATGATCTGTTGGGTTTGCTGTTCATCACTTCAGTGTGGTGGCTTAACTGGAGTTAAGCCTTCACTCAGCAAGTGAAGAAGGAAATACTTTTAATCAGAAGCAGGAATCGTTTGGGGCAGCTTGCCAAATCAGATTAGGAGCAGTTTATATGACCATTGTAAAGATTTATCATAAAGTGCCTGGACATGGGAGACATCAGTACATAAACAAGATATGCCCTGATTTTTTAATTATTTTGGCCTGCAACAGTGAAAAGCATTTGAAAGTCCAGATCTTTTGTAGCGCTGAATATCCTCAACTCCAGTTGTGTCCCTAGAAATCCAATGTGCTTGGCACCTTCCCAGGAGGTGCATCTGGTAAAGGCCCCATGCTGCCCTCCCTCCCAGTGAGCAGCCACTGCCACCTCAAGGATGGAAATTAAAGGAGCAACCTGACTCCATCAAGAACTGTAAGACATTCCTTGTTTGTAAATTACTTCATATTCAAGATTTCTACATAGCTGTGCTGCCACTTACAGAAACATGTTTTCACAGCTTAAATGCATTAACCCCTAGTGGACCTCAGGTCTCTATGTAAGATTTGATGTGTCTTCAGGAGATCTTCAGGACCTGCCCAGGAATCTATGTGAACTAAGCACCAACAGGAAGTTAAAAAGCCACTCCTGGAAATTAAAAAATAACTGAATTTAGATCAAACACTTGAAAAGTCTGGCTTTTGCCCTAAAAGGTTAATCACTATTTGGAATTTTTTGCCGTGGGAGATTCCTTGTGCAATATTCAAAGGCAAGATCAAAACCCAACATTGTCTTTTGAGAGCCAGTGTCACGCCTGGATAAAAACAAGCTAGATCAGCCCTAATGATATTTGCTCCCAGACATACTGCTGAATCTCTGGCTATGTTTGGGATAGGAAGGAATTTCCTCATGCGGTGCATTGGCAAAGCCTTGGGGTTTGTCTTGTTCTTGTGCATTGCTCAAGGACCATTTTTAGGAGTCTGATTTCACATTCTTTGACTTTCTGCAGCCTTGTGATCAGAGCTGAACGTTCACCTTTTCCCATCACTGGGCCCTGTTTTGTTTCTTAAGATTTCCTCTGCTTTACCAAATGGGTATGGATGCACGTGATTTTACTGCATTACAAATATACTCTAGTAATCGCAAAAATAATCCAGATTATTGCCCACCTGGAAATAAGATGCAGGGAAGGGAAGAGGGTAAAAGGAATAATTAGGTGCTCAGTCAGCCACAACCTTCAATTCCATTCTCTAGAAAACAAATGGATTGCAGGATGCTCCAGTACGCAGAAGACCACGTTGTGTTGGGGCAGCACTACCTGTAAGGAAAAACCTCTCTGCTTTCATGTGCAACTCGATCATTATTAGGCCTAGTATGAAACGGAGAAAGTAATTGCTAAACCTCACAGTTAATAACAAAATTCCTTTATCGTTCCCTTGCTGTTATGTTTATGAAAATGATCTGTAGATCTGATAGATACTTAGAGCACGCTCAGTTACTCTTGCTACTTCATGCACATTACTTCTAGGTCTTTGTGAACAGCCCCAATCCTTTCTTTTGTTGTTCTTAGTAACCTGTGTGTACTTCAGCCTTACTTGAAGCCAATGGGAGGCTTTGCATTGGGCTCATAGAGAGCAGGCTTTGGCTTGGCTCAAGTAGAGCCAACAACTAGATCCAACAACAACTACTTGATCTGGTGTTTCTCTAGCCATTTTCTCCATTCTGCAAAAGGTAAGCTTATTTTAAGTAATAGTCCCTAGCTTGGCATACCCCTCTCTCACGTTCAACCCCCATGACTAGAAACCCACCAAGACTAGACAGCTATGTGAAGGTTGCCTTGTGGGCATCTGAGCAAACTGAAAATTGGAGCTTGAAGAGAAGGGTAAATTGAATTATTCCTCCAAAAGGGGTATTCGTTTCAGCACGTTGTAACTGTGAGCAATGTTTGCAGTTTAATACATAATTCCATTAGTTATAGTTAAACTGGTCCATTCTGAAAGGTGCCAGGAGAGTTTTCCCAGATAGGGCACTGCTGTCCTCCCTTCCCTCGCCTTAGCCTGGTTTAATATCTTCCTCGCTGTTCATGGCCCACCCCACGGATCAGAGGCTGCCGAAGATGCTCATGTGAGGCAATATCCCCCGCACGCGTCCGGCAGGCGTGACCTCAACTGTATGACCAACAAAGTGCTCATTGCTGCTGTCAGTCCCACTGCCATCCGGCATGCAAAGCTTAAAGGACTCTTTGACAGGCTCCAGCTGATCGTACTGAAATCCCTTTCATTTAGCTCCACTTTGCCCCTGTCGTGCTGCTGAAATCAGTAGCAAAAGTCCTTTGACTTCAGCTGTGCTGGATGGAGTATGTGTCCTGCCTGACCAAAAAAAGAGGGGTCGGCTGCAATGGTGCATAAAAGGCACGTGGAGAGGCCTGCTCCTTCCATTGTTACTTTATTATTGTTCATCATCTGTCATAATTGTTGTTTCACTGTTAATTGCTGTGCATCTCAGGAACGTGCACGAAGCACACTTCCTATTTGGAACTAACAGAGAAAGAGCATCTCAAAAAATCCCTGAGGATTTTTGAGATCACAAGGCTCAGAAAGATAACAAAATTAGCACGCATAATTCCCCTTGATTTTCTTTATGCCTGCTGACAAGGTTAGCAACAACCCTTCTTTCTGAGAGCTTGTTTTGTCTCTTCTACAAAACAATCCAGATTGGCAAGTGTTAGGTCTGATTTATTATTCTGTATCTTGTTTTTCTCATGGAAAGGGTGGTGAAATTAGAAACAAATTACGTGAAAACATCGTAACTTACAAAGGCTGGATACTGAGGAAAATTAATACAAAACAACTTTTTTTTGTCTTCATCATTAGCTTAAAGCATAACCTGAAGACTCTGCCTAACTGACTCCTATTTAATACATCCCTTCTCTAACTTGAGTTAGGGGATGGTTTAAGCAGCTTCATTGTGAGATGGACAATGAAGCCCGAGCTTGGTGAAACTGCACAGTGATTAGTGTGGTCTGCAATATGGCTGTTGGTGGCTGAGCCAGGCTGCCTCTCCTCAGATGAGTTCCTCTTGAGTTACGGTAACGCAAGCAATTCTGACTGTCTCCTAGATGCCAGCTCTCAGTGATTCCTGGAATTAAATTCTAGGCTAGTAGCATGCATTTTAATAGCAAAAATTATATTGGACCTCAATTTTTTTCATTCTTACAAAGAAATGGGAATTTCTCTAGTTTCTGTTGACTTTTCCCATGCACCTCCTGCTTCTCCCACACGTTCTGGCTTGTGACAGAGGCACTTTGGTGATGAAAGAAACTAGGACCTATTCATGGGAAGAATCAGGCACAGTCTGTATGCTTCAGAGGATCATCTTGTAAGTAGCTTGTCTTTACTGTCTCACGGTACAAACATGAGTCCCTGTCCTTGTTAATCCGGTTGATTCAGGAGTTAGGAATGGTGTGCAATGATATCGATGGGTTATCCCTAGGGCTGAAGACTGAGAATACCCATTACTTATATTTTAAAATCTCAGTTACTTATGTTCTCAGCAAAAGCTCCTAATTTTCTCAGCTATTTCTGTATATTCAGCATAAAAGGATTGCTTAATGGGCCCAGCGACTCCTGCAACTATTGTTTACAATATGTCAGCTAATCCTTTCTATGAGTCAGGCGGTGCCTACTGGGTTGGGCATCTGATTGGGATTAGAAGCTCATTATTACAATGATGCATATTGCAGTGCTGCCTGGAGGCCTCAGCAGGATTACGGCCACATTGTGCTAGACAGTGTGCAAACC
Organism: Charadrius vociferus; assembly: GCF_000708025.1. Classification (NCBI taxonomy): domain Eukaryota; kingdom Metazoa; phylum Chordata; class Aves; order Charadriiformes; family Charadriidae; genus Charadrius; species Charadrius vociferus. The sequence goes on from NW_009647740.1 coordinate 366,460, forward strand.
TATAGCTTGTAGCCTATTGTTACAGCACCTTCTCTCTAATTCTGGATTTGACCCCATTTCTCCTCATGGCCCTTAGGTAATACATCTAATCCTGTTCTGTTTCCATATCTTTTCAGGGGAGATGATAATTTGTTTCCTACCATCAGTCAATGCCTGGAACCACCTGCTTTTGAAGGAGAATGCCAGGATGATATCACCCAAAGGCCAGAGGGAAATACTGCAGCACAAGTGGGAAATAGCATTTCCTCTGCTCAGATGCCTCTTCTATTCAGTGAAGTAGGTTTTGCAATGGGAATTTTTGCCCTTTCCAGCAGTGCCGCTACACCCAAAGAATATGCAAGGCGAAAAACCCAGCAAGTCTTGAGTTGCACCAACGCTGTTTGCAGCCATGGAGTTGCTCGCTGAGCCAGCAGGGCAGTAAGTGGTGTTAGAGCCTTCCCTCTCCCCTCTCTGTGCTGCACATGGCTCCCATCCTAATGCGGGGCAGGCTCTCCTCCTCCCTGTCCTTTCAGGTTCTGGGCGTTCCTGCTGCTGCTGTTCTGGTTTCATGCCAAAAGAAAGCTTGCTGTGTCCAGCTACCATCCCGCCCTCTTTGTGCTCCATCTCCGTGCTGCCACGGCCACGCATCTGTGTCTGTGGTTAACCCCGAGCCTTGTCTACACTCACCAGCAGCTACTGCCCTACAATATGGCTCAAGTGTGAACCTTGACAGGGATAAGCTGTCTTTCCTTATAGTTTCAGGTCAGGGTGAGCTTGACTGGATTTTATCACCCCATAGAAGTGGTGCCTCTTCTTGTCTGCCCTGGGCATTTTACTGAGGTGGCCATATCAATAGTCTGGGAAAATGGAGCTGAGCTACCTACAGATGAGCCCTTTGAGCGTTTCCTGCTGCCCTATTTCCCTCGGTGGGAAAAGTGCGGGTCAGTGGGGCCACTCTGCAAGATGCTTCTAAAGAAGAACAAAGATGTCTGAGACATCTTTCAAAGACAGCAGGATCCCTCTAAGACAGGAGCAAGGGTGGTGCTTGCTGAGGAACTCCTGAACAGCTTCAGCTTCATCACCCTCTTTTCTAAGCCCAGATCCCTCCCCTACCAGCTAATAACAATGTTCTGGTGTTGTCACGGACATCACAGGCTAGAGCTGGCGCAGACAAAAGGCTATCCTGTTTCATGAACTTTTTTGTCTCATGGGAGGTTTGAAACTTAAACACTCACTTGGTCTGTACCTCCTTATTTGAGACTGACCAGTCTGAATCACTTTTGATAAACTACCAGTAGGAGTCTCAAACATAGTTAAGTTCCTATCAGTTTAATGAAAGTAGATCACTGGATAGAGAAACCCTGTGAAATGCTCCCACAGAGGAGAAAACTACACCGTGAGTGCTCCCCAGAGTAATCGCGAGGCTGCTATCAGCGGTGTAATCGGCAATGGCTGATATCACAGGGCACTGAAGAGCTTAACCTGAAATTCAGACTTCAACACATGCCAAAGAACAGTTGATACAAGATGACTAAGGACTAATCATGTCCACTGTACCGTGAGAATAACTGGAAAGTAAATAGAAGAGCCACCATAAGGTGGTCTGAGACACAGGTCTGTAGGAAACCAGGCTTCGTTGATTTTCTTGTATGAGGGACAGCCTGTTTGATATGGCCAAAGTTTTTAGATACTACTTTCATGCTATGACTTTTCACAAGGTCAATCAGGCAGTAAAAACTTTAACTAAACCACAGTTATATTTAAAGACTTTCTTCACCTATTGCATTCTAGCTCTGTCCTGTAGTAGCTTTCTAGGACATGGTACCACGTGAATGAGGCTGGAGATGAGAAGCTGGAAAGAGACAGCAGGGAGAAGAAAGCATTTAGGGTTGGCACGTAGTTTACTTCTTGCTTCTCCTTCCCTGGTGCATTACTGGTGCTGGCCACGGTGGTATGGACTATACCAGGTCACCTTTAGGGACTCAAATGCATTTGATAGACATATCTTCTATCTTCCATAGTTTTCGTTTTGTCTTCACAAATTAGTGTTTGTAGAAACTAACTGCAGTTTAGATTAGTGCATTGCTCCCATGGGATGCAGACTTTAGGGTTTAGGCAATGCTCTGTGGCTAACAAGAGCCAACAAGTTACACCTGAGTCATGGCCCTGGGTGAAACATGCCCTGCTCTGATGACGACAGGAGCGAGCTGAGCATCCTCCCAGGAGACACCAAGTGTCTACACAAGGGCAGTCATCTCCCATTGTGATTAGCCAAGCAGAACCTGCAGTGTAAGAGCCACAGAGGTGATCAATCTTACATTTATCCTAGTGGTGATATCAGGCTGCCAATGAGATTAGAAGGACAACTCTTAATGTACTCTTTTGGTAGTATGGCAAGATTTATTTTCTTAGCATAAGCTGCTTAGGAAAAGCTCCTTTTACTTAGCATTTATCACTTGTTACTGATGTTTTATTACATGGGTAGCCATCCCAAGAAAATGTTTTAAAGTGCCTACCTGTTTTGTACGTAGGCATATTCCCTTCAACGCCAAGCATATTTTGAGAGAACAAGACTGGGGACAAACTGAGTGAGACCTACTTAGTTACACTGATGTAAGCTTGGTGTAGCTCCCTTTTTGACCAGTGAAACACGGAACCTAATGTGCTTTCTGAGTCACTGTGTTTCTTCCTACTGGCGCTGATGGAAGCTGGATCCAGTGTATAGTGACCACAGATGTGTGGACCTTACTCAGGAGAAGCTTACAGTGAGCCGAATCTCTGGCTTAAGCAAGAAATGCCAAGTTTGATCCTATAGAGTAAAACATGCTGCATTTCCTCAAATGTGTCTTTGGTCCACTTTCCAACCCCACCTCCCCCTCAGATGAGCCAAGTCAGATACATTCCTTCTAGGTGCAATATTCTTGTTTGTTTGTTTGTTTGTTTTTCACAAGCTTCTCAGGTATACAAAAGGATAATGCAGTGTACTGCATCATCACCTAACGGTGCCTGTAATGTGCACTATGCAGAAGAGTCCCAGGGTGTTGTAGAATGAAATTCTACAATAATCTTAGTAACGAAGGCCAATTAAGAGCAGCAGTTAGCCTCCCCTCAGATAGCCAAGTCAGATACATTCCTTCTAGGTGCAATATTCTTGTTTGTTTGTTTGTTTTTCACAAGCTTCTCAGGTATACAAAAGGATAATGCAGTGTACTGCATCATCACCTAACGGTGCCTGTAATGTGCACTATGCAGAAGAGTCCCAGGGTGTTGTAGAATGAAATTCTACAATAATCTTAGTAACGAAGGCCAATTAAGAGCAGCAGTTAGCCTATATTTTTCTACCCTACTTTAAGTGTCAACTTACACCCAGAATTGCAAATACTAGTTGGAAGTACATCGCACCGTCCAGAGGCATAATTACAGAAGGCTGTACTTGTTTTTATCACAAAGTTTTAATTAGCAGGACACATTAAATAACTAGCTGATACAGATCTTAATGAATCATTTACAGGCCTACATCTGAGATAATTATATGTAGCTGGTCACACATAATCACTCGCATACGCCTGGGCTTATGTGAAATGCAATATGCATCTTCCTCATGTGAAGTAAAGGTGAAAGACAGGGACAAGACAAAACTGGAGCAACAGCTCACCTCAACAAAAACAGTTCGCACCTGGACCACTGCTGACAAGATTGGGTGGGGGAATAAGAATCGTTGGCTTCTGAAGAAATCCACCTTGAGGAAAGGCAGGAGCTCTGGGTTCCTGAATTGATGGCTGGTTTGTTTTTTTAAATCAAGGTGGTTGTCCCAGGTGGGCACTTCACATGGTGCTGCTCAGGAATGAGGAGAGGGCAGATGCACACCAGGGTTGGGGACATGGTTTCTGGGGCGAGCTGGGACTCCGCTGTCTGCAAGCCATGTCACGCTGTCCTTGCTGTGGCTCCCTGGCAGCCTCGCATGCCCTTGGTGTGTCCCTTTTTTCTCCAGCTGCGCTGCCTGCCCTGGAGCACAGAGAGGCTGCTCCAGAGCCACCACCACCGAGTCCCAGCAGACGGGTTTCTGGTCCACCAGGAGAGCTCCCGGCTCTCCGTTTTCACCAGCTTTCTTGCTGCTTGGTATGTCTGGATGAAAAAGTGTGAAACATGGCCAAACCTCCAATTGCTCCGGGGCTAATTTTTGCTCCACGTACTGTTTTAGGGCCAGATTTTCATGGCATTTGCTTGTGATTGCTCCCTGATAGTAAAAAAGAAGTATGCGCTATGTGCTTATCTGGCCAAGTGAAGGAGGCATGGGAGCAGCTGGCTGTGAAAGCATTACTTATTGTCCCTGCTGATTTCTGTAGAGCTCAGTAAGCGTAGGTGCATAGCATGGCTGAAGCCATGTAAACAAATAAGTTGTGGTGCGAGAGGTGTAACGCGCTCCTCTTCCTCCCCTTTGCCTAGAAGACGCAGGCGGCCATGGGCAGGCTGCTCTCGTTGATCGGCCGTGGTGGCAGGATGGTCTAACTGATGGAGCTTTGCTCGTGGAACTGGTTCTTGGGGGAAGTCTGCCAGGCTCCAGGATGCGTATGTTGGGCGCGGTGCCAGTCCCGTTTCTTTCAGCAGGTTTATCCCTCCCACCCCACCATGCTGAGCTCCCCTGGGTACTCGTGTCTCTGCCTCCGCTCCTCCCTGCCCCGTGGGCTGCCTTGCTCTCCGTCTCCAGCACTGTCGTTTAGCTTGTATAATTTTCAGGTGTTGGTTTCTTCTCCTGCTTTTTATCAAGTAATACTTCAATGCCTGGTTTGGTTGTATGTAATACATTATGTCCAAAAAAAAACCCCACCAACAAAACAAACCTCCTGCATCAGATAGACATATTTGTCCATAATCTTTCTTGCAATGTCTGACTTGGCTTACCCTGCTTAGCTGGAGCTCCACTAGGAGCAAAGCCCGTCTTTGTCTGATTGCAAGGTAAAAGCTAGCGATAAACAAATGATTACAAATGTGTATTTGAAAAGATTAGGAGCAAAGTATTACCAACCCATGCACTATTGTAATCGAAGGTCCTTTAAAAGCAGCATTGAATAATTTTCTCAATTATCCACAGAGTCTGCTGTTAACAGGTTTCCCTGGTTCCCTAGCATCAGATGAACTGCTGATCTCTGCAAAACTTCTTTCAGTTTAAGTACAGAGTTCTCCTTAAAATTAGTGGGCTTTTCATAGTCAATATGTTAATCTCCTAATGCACCACAGCAGGCGTCTGGAATAAATCTAACGAGACAGTTTACACTGTGCTTCCTTTCAGGGTGGTTAGAGGCGAGGGAGCACTTGTGGCAAGAACTGATGTGGTGCAGGGTTTGACAGCATCTTTCCACACCTAGTTGTTGCTTTTGTGGAGGAGGGAGGAGCAGAAGCTCCCAGTATGGCTCCCGGTATGGCTTCTTAGCTTCTTCCCATCAGGGGTCTGAGCCCCTGCTCCATTTCCCCTAGTGTGTCCAGGGTGGCAGAGTTTTCCTTTGCCACCTTCTCCTGGAAGAAAAGGAGAAACCTGGTAGAAGAGATTTACTTTGTCCCTCTGAGGCAGAAAATAGTTTGTTCCACCCTCCAAGCCTAGAGGTACCTATGCCAGAGGAGCGCATTGCGTGCTCCATCCAACAGGGCAGCCGCTGGGAATGCTCTCAGCACCACGTCTGATAGCAGCCTACGTGCTAAAGCTGACAGTCTCTCTGGACGGATGGTTGTAATAACTTTGCACTTTGTGGCTGTCGCCGTTTTTATCCTCCCGACCCACCCGGGAGGTAAGGAAGTGCTGTTAGTTATTTTATGGGGAGAAACTGAGCCACGGCATGATGAGGCCACACAGGGAGCCTGCAGCAGAACCACTCAGCTATCAGACCCTCCTCTCCTTCGTTATCAGCTCTGCCTGATACGTGTGCATAATTAGGATATGGGGAAATGGCTCCTGAGTGACTGTGAAGAGTGGGAAGGAGCCAGGGAAATGGGAACAGCGGTGCCTGCTCCTGACATCAAAACTGGGCTGCCTGAAACCCTCAGTACACTGAATGATGACAGATTTGCTCCAGCACCATGTTTTCAGTGGAACAGATTTTTTCCCAGTTCTCTTGTTAGACTCTCAGTCTTGGTTTTCCAGCCACCGCCAACACTGTCTGGGCACAGGTCCATGTTTACTCTAGCTCCACAGCCAGAAATATGGTGATCTCTGGTTCATGCTAGTGTGTGGTTGTGCTGAATACATCAAAATGCGTCATCAAGAGTCACCGGCTACATACAGCATGGAGCCGTGGCAGGGAAATCAGAGAGTATATAGCACAACATTGAGGAGAGTAACAGCACTGGAAGCCAGAAGCTTGCCCTGAAGACTCTGAGGTTTAAAATCACTTTATCAGAAGGCCACTTCCTAAAGTAAAATGTTGATTTCAGAGCACCATGTTTTGATTTCTGGGCTGGATCAGGAGTACAGTTTATTTTACAAGAGCCAGTGGTACCAATTACAGCCCGAGACTTTCAGAGCAGCACAGGGGACTCAACCACACATCTTCCATTAATTATCTCTTGGCCAAGTTAGCTCTGCAATGATAGCACAAGTAATATGGCACAAGCTCATTTTCTGTCATTAAAATCAGCAGCTATGACCCTGATCCTTGCTGGGAGCACTTCTTAGTAAGAAGATGCTATTTTATCGCAGGCGCTTTTCGAAGAATGCCGTTTTAATGCCGGGCTGTGCTGAAGCAGAGCCCAGCTCCTGCTTTCTCAGACCTCCTGAAGCAAGGAAGAATGAAGAGCCTGCACGAGCCCTCTTATCAGTGCAGAGCCAGGACTAAGCGTGTCTTTGCTGACCTTCTTTTCCTCCTCTTGGTAGAACAAAGAAATTACCTTAGTTTCAAAAAGCTGACACGTAGGTACAGCTGGTAGGTATTAGCACTTCAGTTGTATATTGCTGGAATGCAAATAATTTGGCGGCTGTTGTTTTACTTGCTTGGCTCCTTGGTGTATATGCTTAAAAAGTCTTGGGAGCAAGTGCCCTGGATTCCAAATCCAACATTTTGGACTCCATAGTGGGAAAAGGGTGTTGCGGCTGTTGTCCACCTTCAGAAATTGCTTCAGCTTTTGGTGCTCCTGTTCCCTCTCCCTTCCTGCCATATAGTCTTTGGGGGCCAAAAAGCATCTATTTCTAGATAATGTCCAGTGCCCACCTCTATGCATTAAAACCCAGCAATGCACTAACCACTAGTAATGACAACTTATGGAGCAACTTGCTCCGCCAGACAACTCGCTTTGTAACTGAGAAAGAAAAAGCAAAAAATGCTCGGTTTGGAATAACCCCATAGTATGTGTGATATTGCCATTTTAAAAAGAAAAGGTAGACAAAACCAGCCACTGGAATTGGCCATATCCTTCTCTTACCCTTCACGAAAAGCAGTGCCAATGAATCGACGTGTGCATCCCTCAGTCCATCTGGCTGCCCGGAGCCTCTGAAGACGGCAGCTGGGCTGAAAGTGGGAAGGAGGTAACCTGCTGAGAGAAGGTGTCCAGATAATAAATTAGCCCCTAGAAAAGTAAAACCAAGAAGAAAGAAATTGCACTGTCCAAAAAGCAGAAGTTAAAAGGGACAGGATTACACTGTGTTAAGCAGCCTCCTCTGTTTGCAATTAGCACTAGGCATCAGAAGCAATAGAGCAAGTTTTCTACCAGCTCCTGGGAGGTGCTCCAGCAGGACGGACATGGAGATTGTGTGGCAGTGAGAAGCAGCTGATCCTCAGCATTTTAGGGGGGATTGTACCTGTACGAGTTTGTCCTGGCAGACACCAGCTGGAGAAGGTGCCACATGGCTCAGGTGGGGTCTGGAATCCTGTTAGGATGCTGTGTTAAATCAGGCAGTGTTAATGTAAGGCTCCGGTTTGAATTTCTTTCTGTGAATATCAATTTTTTTAAAAAAAATATTTTTAATTATTAGAGTTGTCACAGAGTGAGTCTGCTCTTTCCTTTACAGCAGCTATTCTAAGACCACTAGTAAGTCGACTCAGAAGATGCACTCCTCTGGGTGTGCAGGCACTGACAAGGACCTTACCCAAGAAGAGCTTTGTGCAGACAGAGCCTGACTGAAATCAGAGCAGTTGCATAAAAGCCTGGAGTTTCTCCCTCTCCTGGAGTCACAGTAAGATCAGAGGTGGGACTGTATACGAGTGCCTGCAGCCTGATTTCAATTGTGGGGTTATAAACATGCCTTGGACCTCTGCACGTTATCTGTGTGGCTCAGGGCTCTGGCGCACCCCTCTGAATTGTTGTCACAGCTAGGAGCATCTCTATCCCCACACTCGTTCACAGCTACAGGCACAGAAAAACAATCAATCTCTTGGGCTGACAAAACTGCAGAAGATAAAAGCTTCTGTTTCGAGGCCATCAAGGAAAAATATTGCACTTTCCTTCCTCCTTGGGCTACAGAACCTTTCCTAGAAGGGCTCTGTGACATGCTGCAGCAGGGCGCTGGGACTGGTTTCCCACCTGATGCCACAGGCATAAATGTGAGTGCAGGTGAGCAAAAGGCTGGTACTTCTTAACCAAACCATCATGGATGAAGAAATCATTATTTGACAGGAATGTCTTAAAGCAAAATACATTAAAGATTGTGACGAGGTGAGATGCTATAGCAGTGAGAACTGTACATATTTGCAGTGGGCTGTATCCAGCGAATGTTACACGAAAGCCAGGATTCCAGGAATAAGAGGAAACTGGTTTAAAGCTGATTTCTAATAAAACAAGGCTTACACAGTCATGTTATCTGTCTCTCTCTGCCTGTTTATACCCTCCCTCTTCTCCTCGATAACTTTTGCCTCCATTAGGGTCACTGTCCACTCTCAAAGACAGCGATGATCCCACCAGGTCTGCAAACACCAGCAAAGCACTGGGGAGAGACCTGGGGAAACACTGCCCGCAGACAGTCGACGTTCACACAGCTCCAGGCTCTGCTAGGGCCAGTGGCTGTGGCCAACCTCCCTACGGCTGCCCCGGCTTCTGGCTGATGTGAGCTTCTGGTGATGGTTTTCATCCTTTTCCCACGGGAATGACCTCTGCTTTTCTCCATTTCCTTGTGATGTACAGATGAATCTTCAAAGTCTATGACATCGGCTGGTCTCACAGATGACTTCCAGGCTTATTTTAGGGTCTGTTTTAAGCCAGGAGAAATATTGGTAGTGTCTGTGGCTGGTGTGGTCTCGCCTGGCTCTCATGCTCTCGGGAAGCCAGTTATCAGAGAGAATTTTAATGGCTCTTACAGGCTATATGAAAGACTAGTGATATCAGAGGGAATTCTTAAATAGACTTGTTCCAAGCTTTACACGGTGTATTTTTTTTGCCTTGCTGCAGAAATGTAAGCCCTAGTTGCGTGCTGCAAACCGGTACAGCTGATGGGTGCTCTGGGGAAGTGATGCTTGGGAGAAGCTTCCCTCTGTTGCTGGTTCTGCCCAAGGGGTGGGTTTGCATTTGCTGCTCGCAATGATAACCTGGCTCATGGGCTGTGGTCCTTTCCTGCGAAAGGGCTGCACATCGCACTACCCCTTGTCCTCCTGGATGGAGCCATTGCTGGATTTGTGCCTTAAAAGCTGAGTGCTGGCAAGGGGAGAGAGGAAGATCAATAATCCTCAATAAAGGGATAAGTAAGATAGTGGCTTAAGGGAAAGCTCCAGAGAGCTTATAGTTATCATTAGGAGGGACAAGCAGTGATGTCTTATTGGCATATCTCATTAGAAATTGCTGGGAGCTACTGGACTGGACAGTTGCTTCAAATGCCAGCAACCCCGGGGGAGCTGGATGTAAACGTTGTAATTGATATAAGGATGGAAGCTGCTCCACTACAAAGTGACATTTCAGATATTGTGGGAACGGATGATGTGAAACATCCTCAATGAGATCTGTTTCCCTCAACTCTTTTGACTCCTATCAGAGGTGCATGTTCGAGCTTTTCTCTGGGCAGATGGCTTCTGCAAATAGAACCGGCTTTGAAATACGAAGTTTTGCTGAATTCATTATATGCCTTCTGACTTCAAAGCTTTGCACTTTCCTCTTTAGTTTTAAATAGAGCCACTTGGCTGCTTTCAGGCCTGTTCCATTTGAGACGGGTGCTGCAGTGGATGTCACCGGTGAAGCGCAGCAGCAGTGGAAGAGCTATTCGGGGTGCACTGAGCAGCAGTGTGCCTACCCAGAGCTGCATCTCACCTCTGCCCACATCTGGCCAGGAGGCACATGGTCCCTACAGTTATGTGGGACTTGAGGGTGCTCTCCCTGTCGGGGACTTTCCTGATTTTCTCATTCCTCAGCAAGGGGGATGGCTGCACTAGCCTGTCCCTGCACCTCCAGCTCTCCTGGGAGATACAGGGCACTGTGCAGAGGAGGACAGGATGGGGTGGTGATGGTGTTTACAACAGGAGTTGTTCTGCCCAGCTTGGCACAAGTCCTCTTCACTGAGGACTTCACAACAGGAAGCTTCTTCCCCAGGAGGGAGGATCTATATGACAGGCTGAGAGAGTTGAGGTTGTTCAGCCTGGAGAAGAGAAGATTCCAGGGAGACCTTATTGCAGCCTTCCAGTACCTAAAGGGGGCCTACAGGAAAGCTGGGGAGGGACTTTTTACGAGGGCATGTAGTGACAGGACAAGGGGGAATGGCTTCAAACTGGAAGAAGGTAGATTTAGATTAGATATTAGGGAGAAATTTTTCACTCTGAGGGTGGTAAGGCACTGGAACAGGTTGCCCAGAGAAGTTGTTGAGGCCCCATCCCTGAAGGTGTTCAAGGCCAGGCTGGATGGGGCTTTGAGCAACCTGGTCTAGTGTGGAGTGTCCCTGTCTATGGCAGGGGGGTTGGAACTCGATGATCTTCAACGTCCCTTCCAACCTAAACCGTTCTGTGATTCTATATGAGTTAATCTTTAAGAATCTTTATATTGAATTTACCTTCTGGAGCGTGGTGGTTTTCCACCTCATCTTAGCAAGTGGATGCCAGGACTCAGAAGTTACTGTAAGCCCAAAGCTGTCTTCATTACTTTACTTTGGCTATAGGTACTTCAGTTCGACTGAAGTGACAGATTTTGGGTTTCACATCTCATTTTTACTTCTGAGGATGTGTTGGAGCTGCTCAAAGGGATACAAATTTGAGAGCTTTCTCTTTGTATCTGCTTGCTACACAGAGAGATGACAATTTGTTGGCCAAAAGTTTTCTTTGAAAGAAAATGTCGCTTTGGAGACTGAAATGTCAGCTTAGTCAAATTGTTCATATGCACAAAAGGGGGGAGAAACAAGCACCCAAACTTCAAAGCAGCTGAACCATTCGTTTCAACATCTTCTGATTTGCTACAACTTTATTTCAAGATCCTTCAGGTTCAGTTTGGAAGTTTTAAAGGCTCAAAGCCAATATATTCAGACTGAACAAAATGTTTGCTTCACCCACAATTTTTAGTTTTTTTTTTTTTTAGAACTGGCATCAAACTGAAAACCAATTACTTGGCCTGTTCAGGTTGTCTACCACATCTAAGTAAGTTGGAGGCAGAACTTGCTAAACTGAAAAGCGTTTAGGCAGAAAAAGTTCTTCATTTGTACCTCAGCTCTCAGCAGCTGGGTCCTTTATGGATGCCCTAAAAAAGCGGTGTATTTTGACTTTCAGCATTCCTCCGTATACTCTTGAACTGAGAAGCTTCTGTGGGATTTTTGTCTTATCAGCGGTACATTATTAAAATGTCAACTCTTGCCAAACCTTTATCATTTCATTGGGAGGACTATTCTTAATTTCAGCCCTGGAGTTGAGTTGTGTGTGGTTTGATCATCTGTTCCTCCTTTCATACAGATGCTATCAACATGGGCAGCAGAGCAGCCCTGTCACACAGGATTAATGGCAGAACGTGGTGTTGCTTGTGGAAGCAAAGTAAGTAAAGGTGAACAGTAATATCATACCATATGAATAAACACTGAGATTGGAATAATTTCTCTAAATGTTTCAGCATCTGAAGTACAAAGTAATAACCCTGTCAGGAATGATATTCACTGCTCTCTCATGTGGCTGTGATGGAATTAGTGGCAGCCTCCCGGGAAGAACGCAGGTATATCAGTGGTGGAAACCCAATGTGCAGTTGTGTTAAAGCAAAAAGCAAACAAATCCCTTGGTCACAGTACGGGGGGAGAAACCTGATACTACTTGGAAAATCAGCACTGCTTTGAATATGGCATTTATCTTGGTTTCCTCATGAGAAGGATAATGCAAAAATGGGAGAGAGAGATATATGTATTTGTATATCAGACAAAATGTGCTGTAGAATTTGGTAGAAGATGAAAATCAGAGTCTGTAAAATCTATAATTAGGGTAGGAAGATATCAAACAGTGGGCAATGAGGAAAGACTTACTGAGTACTCGCTGCCTTAATACAAACTCAAGAAGGGGCAAAGCCTCAACAAAGGATGTGACTTAAAAATATTCCAGTTCATCTCACAAAACCAGAAACAATTCTGTGGCATTACCACGGTGAAGGGAGGTTACTTAGCCACTTTTCAAATTTGTTAAACTATTTGCCTCTAGGTTTCCATGTGCATTCATTTTTAGAGGCACCAGCCAAAAGATTTTTGATGCTGAGAAAATTGTAAAAAAACCTAGCTCTTCCTAGCTGCCCCAAGGTCAGTGCTTAGAGCGTTTAAATTTTGGAAATGTCAGGTCGAGGCACTTGCATAGAAAAAACAGATGCTCAATTACACTGTTTATCCTATCTACTCGCAAACATGTTAAACCCTAGTCATCTTTGAAATAAAATCTTTCTCCGCAACATATTGCTGCCCAGTAGCATGTGTCACAGAGCATATTTAAGATTTCTTTGGAAGACGCCAAGATCAGCCGCTGCCAGAAATCAGATATTCAATTAAACACTCTCATGCTTCAAGCCAGTATGGCAAGAGTACCTCTTCATGAAAAAATTGCTGCTGTGGAACAGCTGGGATTAAGTGATTACGGAGAGAGAATTTTTGCATCAGCAATGTGGCCCCTTGCGTGTATGTAACAGTAGGATCTGAAGCGGATGGCCATGAAGCTCGGTGAATGTCTGATGTTGACCATGAATGCACTTTTCCAGTCTCCAACCATGATCTAGCCTGTCCTTGGAAAACCAAAGGAGAGATAAAAAGTAGCTGTACTGAGGTGATGGCTTTGCAAGAAGCACTTGCGCTCTGGCTATGGCTTTGCAAGAAGTGGCTGTGCCGAGGCTGTGGCTCTGAACATTGTTTCTGACCGTGCAGGTTTGTGCCTTCAGTGTTTCTCCACCCTTCTCCAAGGCTGGCCATGTCCACACATAGGGCTGTCCCAGCACTGAACTGTCTCACAGAGCGGAGGTCACGCCTTCCCCCTTCCCCTTTTTGCTTTCTCCCAGTTACTTTTCCCACCAGCTCAGCTCTCTGGTCCCATTTGCGGTGCAGCTGGTGACCCAGCATGGCTGCGGATTACCAGGCTGGGGATCAATCTCCCAAGGGAACAGAAGATTTTCTGTGCCTGTGGGTGGATGTGTGAAGCATAGGCTGTTTTATTTGCCTTTGGATCTAACTTTCTTGGTTTAGGTATTGTCAAACAGCTGAAAGGACTGACATTAGCCGCCTGGTTCCCATTAGTGAAGCCACTTTAAAATCTTGTTGCAATCACTTTGTTTTCTAACATGTAACTAAAGGCCTTTTTACCATTCCTTTACACGATGGCTGCTTTCTACAGTCTGAGCCAGGCAAACCAAAATCAGGCATATGGATCTTGCTGATATGGGTATTTTGAAACACTTTCCAAATACTTTTGCCAGTGACTGCAGAAAAGCTTTTATATCAGTAAGAATGTGTATATTGGGTTTTCTTCCAGAAGCTGTGAGAGGGGCACAATATGTGCTGCCGGATTATTTTACCAACTGAATAAATGTCATCTCTTTTTCAAATAAGAAACCTGGACTATGGCAGAAGAAGTGTTTCACTATATAAATGAGTTCTACACACCCTGAGCAGGAACTCAGTGCCTTCGCTGGGTAGAGATGCTTGGATATAGGCAGAAAAAGCATCCCAATATTTTTTTTTTTGGCAGATTTTACCTGTCCAGTACTGCACATAGGTTCCCCCCCACCCCACCCCTTGGCTGAACTGGCTTTTTAAAGTAGCAGCTGAGACCAAGGGGAATATGTGAGGCCTGAGAGGAAAAAGAAATCTTTAACGAAATCTCAGGCTGGGCCTCTGATTTTGGGCTATGTGGCTGAAAATGTGAATCCTGGACTTTTGCGTGCCCCCCCTGGGGGATGATTAGGCTATATGCTGTTTTATATGAGGTGATGGGTTATTGTAGTCAAAAGTCTCACTGAGATACGTAGTCTTTCTATCTGCTGGTATGTCATTGGGGTATTTTTCCTTCATAGGATGAGAATGTATCAGGAAGCCGCAGGTCTCCTCGAGAAATGTAGTGTACAACGAAGGTATCGTGTTAAAATGAAGCCTTCTGCCCCTAGTTAGGAGATTACTTAGGTGCTGTGCTCTGCAGCTCTGCAAAAGTCGTATACAGCAGCTGAAATGCCCTAGGATGGACTGTAGTAGCCACCTTGGTGCTTAGGAACCAGCCTGGGGTAAGCTGTGTGTGTTCCCTGAAGTGAAATGTCGCGTGAACCCTGTTGAGCTTGTCCTTGAAGACAGCTACCATGCCGACCTTGCTGTGCTCGGTGAGGCTACCATGGATTTACTGTGCAGATGGTGACCGCAGGGAGTCCATCTCCTAAATGTTCATCCGGACACCCGAGCCAGCGGTGCTGTGCAGTGAACGCAGTGTCCTGTGACTGTGGAGGCTGTGGAGCCAGTTTCTCCACTGATCTCTTTTTAGAAGAAAACATCTGTATAAACCTATTCCTCTCCTTCCTCGCTGTAGGACTTTGGAAAAGGTAGAGTAGTGCCTACCACCCTGCAGCTCTGTGGCTGCTGGGATGGGAGCTGGGTGGTGTGGGGCCACCACGGATGCTGGTACCCACAGCAGATGCTGGTACCCGTGGCAGAGGCTGGTACCCACCGCCTGGGGCAAGTCTGCAGCACATAACTGCTCTCTGCACACCAGCAGATAAAGCACTTCTGTTGCACACCCTTGTTAAAAATGCACGGGTTGTGGCATTGTAAGAATGAAATCGATGCATTTCCGTTTGACTATTGTAAGTGTGTTTTGCTTTTGTGGGTAGCTCCTCTAAGGCTTTAATTGGCGTTGTCTGGTGATGACCAGGGTGTAGGGTGAGAGCAGGAAGCAGATGATTTCTCAACCACAAAGTAGCAAGTGGCTTTGGGCTGGCTTTTAGCAGAGCGTAGGATTAGGCTGGTTTCTTCTTAACCTTTCCTAGAAAAACCTTGAATTCTTTCTTCAGTTTACCTCTTTGCTCAATGGAGTACAGGAGGTGTTAGTTCATTTGAGCTTGCACGGAGGTTAGTTTGGGATTTTTCTTTCCCATTGTCAGCAAATGGTACAGTGCTTTTGTTCCCAGACAGTTTTTAATTTTTAAAGCTGATGAGTGCTGCACTTTGACAGAGTGTTAAACATTTAGATGCACTGGTAGGGTGCCTTCTTCATATCAAACTCAGATGGCTCATCTGCAAAAATAACGCCCAAAACAAACTGAAAACAATTCTCTTCATATGCAGAAAACTCAGCCAAAAAAACTTTCTTCCTCTGTGATCAAAGCAGGAACTATGTAGTTTGGTTTGTGCAATGGGGTTAGATTTTTCTACCTCCCTGTAACATAGCTTCAGTCAGTTGTCAGCCAAGAGATATGTTTGGATTTTTCATCCCCATGTGGATTTGTGGGAACATGCACTAGGAGACCAGATCAACATTGTAATAGTGCCTGCATTGATCTAACACAGTGTTTATGTGGACTCCAGCCATCATTCATTTCTTCTCCAGCATCCAGAGGCTATAATGGATTATTTTATACAATAATCATGATAGTACTTAGCTGTTGTCTAGCATTTGCAAGGCATTTTATGAAGGAGGTCAATATAATTATCTCTATTTTACAGCTGGAAAATAAAGGCACAGAGACACAAAGTGAGTTGTCCAGGTCCACGAGCACCACAGCAGTGATGGGACTAGGGAGAGGATCCAGGTCCCTGAAAGGCTCTGGCTCGTGCATCCTGGCCACGCTGCTAAAATGAGCCCTCTCTTTTCCACTCAGGTAGGACTGTGCAGGGTCAGCCCCCTGTGGCTCCAGGATCAGCACCCACCCCGGAGACCCACAGCCCAGGAGGGGGTATCTCCCCAAGAGCACATGGCTGCTGAAGGATACAGACTGTGTGGTTTTCCCAAAAAAACTATTGCTCTTTCCTTTGGTCACTGCAATGACTGTGTGGACGTGGGTGCAAAAGGGAAGCATCTGCGTCTTCCCTCTCCCAGTTGTCTTTTCTCTTTGGGAATTCCCATCACTGAGATTTCACTGGAGCCTCACTGGTGTCTGGGATATCTGCCCTGGCAGCTCCTTTTTCCACCAACTCACTGCATTTTCACCTCTCCTGCAGCCGCTTCCTCTGGTGGCCCAAGGGAATCGATCCTGTCCTTCCTCACCCCCTTCTCTCACCCAGTCCAAGGGGATTTGGCAGCCCAGCACAGCCACCTGCGACAACTCCATCCCTCCCAGCCCATCCACAGCAGCTCCCTGATGAGGTGCGAGAATACGGGCGTTTCCTAACATTAGGCTGAAATTAAGATCTGAAGCCAGATGAAGGCGGTGGGCTGTCACTATCACCACAAAGCTTCTGCGCTTGAGGGCAACAGACTTTGCACATTCAGAATCTGTGGAAAGCTTATCTCATTGCCTTCAACTTAGTAAAAAAAAAAAAAAAAAAAAAATCAGAAAGTTAGTCTTCAATAGGTCCTAAACTATCCACGCTTACAAACTGGGCCCCACCTGGCTTGTGCTGTGTTTGCAGCATATGTTTGACAGCTACTTATGGGCACGTTCCTGCACACAAGCCCTGCCCACAGGGGGCAGGAGCATGGGCTAAGTGTGTCATTAGCTCTTCCCTTCCACAGTCCTTGTAACTACAGGATAAAACTGTGTATGTGATTAACCCACACCTCCTCCCAGGCCCAGAGTGGACTCCTGTCCTGTATTTACAGTCTCCCGTTTCAGCATCCAGCAGCTGCCAAGTGTGAGCCCTTCCCAACCTCTGCTTCGGGTACTGGAAATGTTATTTTTCCCTTTGCAGCTGACATCAGCGTATGCCTGGCATCAACGTATATCAAGGTATCCAACAGGGGCCTCTGAAAGGAGAAAAAGTTGTTTGTTTGGAAAGGTGTTTTGGCAGGTTTCTAAATTAGGTACAGGGCATTTGAGAGTTTGTGATGTGAAGCAGAAACGGCTCCCAGACTTTCCCCCTGCTTCTGCAGTGCTTGCTTCCCAAGCCTTTTGGCATATGTAAATGCAAGAAATACTTGAAATTACAAAAATTGGAAGAGGCATTTTGGTAGCTCGTATTTCTTCGAGTACATGGAACTTCAGTAGGTCGCTGGCTGGATAAAGTGGATAAAGCACAATCCCTGTGCAGACCATAAATAATTTGTCTACTCCCAGCAATGGGAGGGAAAAGGGGGGAGAGGGGGGAGAAAGCAGGGATTATGGGTCGATTAGAGGGAGAGATTTCCCACAAATACTTTATGATTTGCTCACACCTTCACCATGTGTGAAATCAGAGGTCCAGAATAACTTTCCAATTTCTGAAAAGCCAGTGACTCGATTCAAAAGCCGCAGCCAGTTAGCAGGAGATGTCTGCTCCCGTGTGGAGCCCACTGCCCTTGTGGGGCGAGCCCTTGATTTTATTAAACTGATCATAACCTCATGCAACAGCATTCCCCAAAGCAGATAGCTGGCCTTTCCCTTTCCGTCTTGCTGTACCCTCCATTTCCGAGTCACCAGGGTACCTACGCTGGACTGCGCTGCGCCACGTTGGGGCCCCACAGGATGATGAAACAGGTGATGAAATGCACCTCGTGATGGCGTTGGGAAATGTCAGTTCTTATCACCCTATGTTCTCTACTGTTAATCTTAAAAAAAAAAAAAAGGTTTGTATTATATGTTGCTATATTTACAATTTAATTTTTATTTTTTTTAACTGTAAACTTCTAGCAAGAATGCTCCCGTATCTCTCCCATGTATCAAGATACAGTTTGTTGTTGAACCTGGTAGAGTGCCGTGATGTAATATCTCTTGCGGAAAAAGGCTGACAGCAATATGAGTTTTACTGAAGTTAGCTTTTATTAGTTTTGAGGCAAGTTGGTTGGAGGGTTTTTTTGCTAATTTATTTATGGGCATTTCAGCAATACTTTTGGTCAGTCACGGAATGAACAGAATGCTGTAATGTTAAAAAAAAATGGAGCTTTCATCCGTTTTTGAAGGGAACTGCGAGGAAAACATGCAAAAGAAGTTGCAAGTGCTAGGACAAAGGAAAGGGAATGGCTCAATAGTGTTGAGTTCCTTAAATGTTATCTTGTGCCAAAAGTTTTTGTTTTCTTATTTTTAAGGGATGAATTATTGGAAGAAAAAAAAACCCTTCATATTGTAATTACTTCTTTTGTGTGCTTTTCTAGTGGTTTGCCTACAAATAGAAAGTTCTTACTTAATATCAGGGAATTGTATTAGTCTCTTATCTTAATTATGCTTTGTAATTGCATAGGCCGGCGGCTCACTAATGCCTGCCACGATTATTGCAGGGAGAAGGGGAAAAAAATCCTTGCCTGCTTAAACAAGAAAGGAGTGAGGTTGGGAACCTGTGTGCAAAGCCCCCTCTCCTGGAACTAGGTTGGAGGGCGGTGATGGAAGCGCTGCTCCTGCCCTGAGATGGCACGGACTGACCCACAGCCCGGGGCTCCTCGTTTCGCTGCCCACCCATGAGATGGTGTGGTACCAAGTGAAAAATTGCATGTAAGACTACGTGTGAATGACAGTACCATGAAGAATCACATCTAAAACCTCACAAAATTCTTATTTTCTTTTAAAATCAGGACTGACTTTTAAATTGCAAACAAGGACTAATGAACACAACACCCCAGGAGAGATCAGATGCACTGCGTAGCGCACCGGGGTCCAAGTGAGCGCCAGACCCAGCTTGTCACCTCCTCGCAGCATCAGGATGCCACAAGCAGAGTTGATTAACTGTGGGGCTGAGCCCCTGCAAACAGCCAACAAGTTTCTGAGCACTCCACTCCTTGAGGAGACAAAACTGTCGTTCCTGAGCTAGCAAGTAGGAAGAGGATTTCAGGGGTGGTGGACAGACAGGGAGAAGCAATTACTTAAAACGGTAGAGTCGCTTAAACAATTTTTATGCCGGACATCCTCCCAGGCGAAGGGCTGGCTAACTCGACAGCCACTGCTGATCTCAAGCACGTTTGTCACTTTAGATTTCACCTTTACATTGTTTTCTCATACAGCCATATATCTGTTACGCGGGTTTGCTGTGTCTTGGGTGGGAATGGAAAATACCACTGGCTGAACAGTCTTTCCTTGTTGCCGTTCTCTGGGAAGCCTGCTATTCCTGTTTCTTCTGGTTCTCATCAAAATGTAGTATGTATGTATAATCTTATTGCACACAAAGCATGCAAACAGTGTTCTGCTTTTTGGGAGTGGTATAGTGAATTGAGAAGCACCTACATCGGCCGGCTGGGGGATAACGACATATATATTCTGCTTGGGTCTGTAAGCTTTTAGTACTGCCCAAGATAAAATGAGACAGAGGTAGCCAGTCCGGTCCACTAAGAAGGTTTGGGAGCATCTTTTTATTTTTCACACTTGTAGCAAATAAAAGGTTGGGTTAGATGTTAGGAAGGCTGTTTCAAGCAGTAAGATTATTTGGACTCAGACCATCCAGGGATGTTGTAGAGTCTTCATCAGGGATGGTTTTAAGAAGAGATGAGATTAAAACCTATCACAGTGTTCATGTAGACGTTGCAGGTGACCCTTAGAACAAAGGACGAGATCCAACATCTTGTAAAGACAGCACGTACTGCTGCGTTCACTGTGTGGACCTCTGAACCAAACTGCACTTGAGAACTGGTGGTAACACTCTTGGCTGGTGTGGGAGTAAGGGCTTAAACCCAAGGACTGCCTTGGGGGCTCCGGTCCCATCTCTGCAGCGCAGTATCTCATCTCGTACAGCTGCCAACGACAGACCCATGAGGAATTGAGCGATTACGAAGTACTCCTTCCCCCTGGCATAACCTCCTCGCTTCTGGCAAACAGCTGTTGGGAAACTTTCTGAGATGAAGATTGCATGCGCATCATTGTGTTTAATAGTTACCAGTGGCCTTAGCCTCCAGGAATTTGTCAGCTCCCTTTCTGAAACCATTTATGCTCTTGGCTTCCAAAACGTACCATGGCCATGGGCTCCACAGCTTCATTATATGCGGTGCGATTTGGTTTTGGCTCACAGTTTCTCTGAGTGTCCCCAGTTAGTGGCTTCTGAGAGATCCCGCATAACTGCTCCCATCCGTGCTGCGCACGAGTCTGCACATCTCTAATGGACCTCTGCTCAGCTCACGGGGGCATGTGGACTGCAGGAACAAAGTGTAGGAGGGTTTTGAGCACAGTGGGAAGTAGGAGCTGCTGCTTTTGCACAGCAGATGAATACAGCCGGCTGGCTGCTCCTGGCTAAGCAATAGTCGGCTGAAAGTCAGGGGCAGCCTTGCTCCTTAATGTCCGCAAGAAGAGCAGCTGATCGGCTGAACCTTGTCTCTCCATGGGGCAATAGCTCCTGCTGAGTCCTTGCCGGGGGTCCTAATGCAGCTAATTGCTGAAATCAGCAGGATGGAGCTGACTGGGGAAAAAGTAGGTGCTGCGGCCGTGTCTCCTTCCCTCCCACTCACGCAGGAGACACCATCAGTGCCTCCCTTCCAGCTGCAAGCCGGTGGCCTCATTGCGTCATTCATCCCCACTCCTTTCCGTGTTGTACGCCTTTGAGGAGCAACACCAGAGCCGTCTCCCTAAGCTTGCTTGGCTAAACACGTTGGCAGCAGTCGCCCAGTGGCCCTGCAGGGACGATGCTGCCTGGTGCCAGCGCTCCGTTCCTTCTTTGACGGGCGGTGCCTTTGCTGCAGACTGTACACACGCTGCACCCCAAGGGCTCCTCTGCCAGCGATGTGCATTTCACACCTGCTTTACAGGTACAAGATTACAGCCTTGCATTGTAAATTAACCCCCTGTGATTAGAAACATTAGCACTCCATCTTCCCCACCAATACAAGCAAGGTCCTGGTAAGGCTCCCGGCTTGTTCCTAGCAGTGGGAGATGGCACCGGGAGATCCTGCGAGTGCTGCTTTCGGTCTGAGCTGCTATTGCAGCGCAGCACATTGAATTTGGAATACAGAAATTGCATTGAGTGGCCTGATCCTCGGTATGTTCCTGTCCTGTCCGGCAGCCTGTTTGCTGTCTTGTTTTCCCCTACAGCTCTCCAGAAGGTGCGTTTGCCAGCAGCTGACTGGGTGGGGAAGGAAATAATTGCGCACTTACTGTTCTCCCCATGCAAACTCCAACTTCCCATTCACTTAAATTTGCCCTGAGCACCTTTTTAAAATGTGGTTCAATTTCCCTCTTTCGGAGTTTTTGCTGGCACTTATCATCCTGGAATGGTACTTAATCAGTCCCTGTCTGAATTCTCTGTCAGTGTAATTGATGTCCACGTCTCCAACAAGCTGAAAATTGTTTCCCCACCCCCAGTCTTTGCCACACAAAGGGACTTTGTTTTCTGCAGTGGATTGTTTATGTCTAATAGGCAAAGGACCCCAGTGGAGCGGAATACAGCTGCAGACACCTGCCTTTCAGCCCAGGGCAGCAGAGGTGTGGTGCCCTTTCCAGATTAAAGCTGAGGACTGTCTCCAGAGCTCACCCCATGCAGGCACTGGACTTGTTGCCAGGGTGTGTTTCCCTCCAAACTGTTTGATCCCGTCTTTTCCCAGGGCGGTTTCAAGAACGAAGTCACTCTGTCTCAGGAGCGCTTTCAGATGTCCTTCCAAATCACGCTGAAGCTCACTTTGGGATGCAGCAGCCAAGGTATCCGCACTCAGGCAAGGTGAGATCCTTCAGGCATAGAAGATCACCAGAGATCCTGAATGGCCACTCTGCACAGATCCGAACTTCCAGCCCTTTCAATGAGAACGTAATTATTCTTCTGAAGATGTGAGTCAGAAGCTCTCCCTGATCCTTTTGAAAGTTTAACCCAGCCCGGTGCTGCTGACAAGCCTTTGCTGTGTCCAAGTGTCGCAACATCTTCTGAACTGGTAGCGTGACCGGGAATCAAACCACCATGTGTGAAGTGATGTACATCTCGCTGGGACTATAAAATCTCTAGTAAAGCCCAATATTTTGCTTTCCAAATTAAAACAAAAATAAACCCAACATCTTTTGAAGTAGAAACTAGCTCTGAGTCAGTAGTATGAATGCCTGAGTCTGCACACAGCCTGAGACAATTGTCCACTTCTCATTTCTCCTGCTCATCTCAATGTGTGGTTAATGCTGTCGCCTAAAAACAATGCTTCAGAGGTCAACAACTAGCCTAGGGCTGGCATTGACCTCTGAAGCACCATTTCTTACAAAGGCTGGTGAATAAATCACCCGGCTCACTTGTTCCATCCTCCCCGGATGCCCACCTTGTGTCTTCTTGAAGCCCAACAAACCCTTTGCTACAAAACTTCCCAAACTTGGACTTTCCTTGAATCTGACCTCCTGTCACATGTGCTCAGCGTGAGCAATTGTGGCACTTTGTGAAAGCACAGGGACAGACTCAAGTGAATGGATTTTGTTAGAAAAACAAATAACCTGAGGGGTTCGGTCCTGGTGGTGCATTCCTTCTCCTACCAAATGGAAACGTGACTTTTGAGCAGCCACTGCACTGAAGTGCTGAAGACACCAGAGGGCTCTACTGCGAGACGTACAGCTGGATCGCCACAAAGTCCACAGGATTTTGCTCTCAAGGCACGCTCTCAGTTTTTAGGATCCCCCCCTGCCGTCAAAGACTAGCTGCTGCCGGCAGTGTGGGCCTGAACTTCTTATTTACAGCATGACAGTGGCTCTAGTTCAGGTTGTTTCTGTCCTCAGCTCTGCTCTTTTTTATCAGGATACAGTGCCGTCCAGGATTTCTGTGGAAACCTGTTATCCACAGTATAACTCGTGGAAGGACCAAGGCTATGCTGAGAAACCAGTTTCTGACAGCACTTGACTTAATCTGGAAGACAACCCCTTCTCCCAGTGTTTTCGGTGGTGTCATGGTTTTCCCCAACCTGTTTGCCAAATGAGCCTACCTGTAGTTGCGTTTGTGCCTTTCCTACAGGAAGTTTATGTTGAAGGATCGCCAGGCTTCGCTCACTTGGACGGGGAAATCTCTTACATGACTCGCCTTGTCTGCTCAAGAATTTTGGCCGCCTCTGTTGGCATGATAGAGAAATGTGTTTGCTAGGCTTTTATCCTTAAAGGGATAGAATTTCGCTGGTATTTTACACTTAAAAGGATATAACGTTTCTTCAAAAACACAACGCACATGCATATACGTTCTCAGCCTGTTGCCTGGGATATTAGCCAGGCAACTCCTAATAACACTAAAGCCCAGCAATGTAAGATTAAAATACATTTGTTGGGGATAAATTGGCCTTATATTGCACAAGGAATCTTAATGTGCATAGGAAATGCACCCTAAGCCCAATACAAATCTTACTTGTCAAAGTCTTTGTGATACTTAGGGGGTTAATTCCAAGAATGTCTAAGGGCTTTATTGTACTTGTTTTAATTATTTGGAAATTGCTCTTCCTGACTCCAGTGATGCCTGTTATTCTTACGTGGCAATTTCTGCTCAGTTTCAAAACATCTTGACTGCCTCATGCTGTTTGTGTGTGTGCCTCTGCCGCCTTTCATTTGTTTATAGCAACATCAGGAAACTGCTGCTGTGAAAAACCAGTGAGGGCTGGAGTGGGACACCAATTTACGTGCCTGAGGAACGGCAGTGGTGGATGTAAGGGAGACATACTTCACACCTCGCTGTTCCCAGCCGAGAGTGTCAGAGGACTCGGTGCGTAGGGACACAGTAGGCCGTACTCTGCCCAGAGCCTCACTGGGCCGATGCCGGATGAACATGTTGTCCTGATTTGAGCAACACAGGATTCATTTCTTTCTTGGTAATTTTACTTTTCAGTAATGTCTCTTCTAATGCTCAGGAAAACTGCATTTTTAGAAGACTCCAGTGTCTGGATTTGTGAAAATATTTACTTTATAGCCAGCTATGGTATGCAGTTTTCAAAGTCTCAGTGTTTTTGAGCTCGCCAGGTGCGGGGACAAGGAGCAGTGAGACTCAGGCACTTGACCCAAGCTGGCCAACGGGATTATTTCATACTATGAATGTCACACTCAATATACATTAGAAAGTTCACTGAGGAGTTTCTGCTCTTCTATTATGGCTGCGATCCTGAGAGCTTCTTGCCCTGGCGCCAGACCCCTGAGGCCTTCCCTTCCTCCCAAAGCCGTAGCGCTGGTGGTGTCCGACATTTGCTGTCACCGCAGGGAGCGCACAGCTTCTACTGATAGAATTGGATGAGTAAAATCCTTGTATATTTTATATTGGTCTTGGGATCAATATTGGTTCTTTAGTGTTGTTAATGTTAATTATTTAGCATAATTTTATTAAATCTGTTTACATTTGAACCCCTGGGGTTTCCTTGTTTTTTTCCCCGATTCCTCTTCCCGGGTGGAGAGAGGTCATCGGGTGAGAGAATAATTGTCTAAACGACAATAAATCCTTGTGGGTTCTTCAAACCGTAACACGTGTCTTCATTTTGCAGCGGGCAAAGTCCGCGCTTTCGGGACTGGACCGCGGGGTCTCCGCGCAGACGGGAGGGAACTACAGCCCCGCGGGACCGCGACAGTCCGGGGATAGCGGCGGCGGAGCAGCGCCGGGCGGCACCGCTCGCCCCCTCCCGCCC
>NW_009647740.1:393092-469003 GCF_000708025.1 Charadrius vociferus
GGGGAGGGGGGGTGCGTGTATTTGGGGGCAGCTAGCAGGGGTGCGGGCCAGGGGTTGGGTGATAGACGCCGTTCGGAGCTTCAGTTTTCCACAGGAAATGGCAGAAGCGCAGCTGAGCGCTCGCAAGCGAGATCAAACTTTGTTACATATGCAGTGGTTTGGCCAGAGATTGCGTGGTTGGCGCTGAAATGCAGTCTTTCTGGACAGATTTCATTCATGTTGCTGCTTGTTTACCCAGAGCTTGACACAGATGCAACACGGTGGTGCATCAACTTCCTGGGGATTTCTCCCCCCCTCCCCCCCCTTCTTTTTTCAGCGAAGAGTCCCAATATTTTTAATGAGTTATCGTTCGGTAGCGCAGGATCTCAAAGTTGACGTTTCTTATTTCAGCTCCCTCTGTCAGGGAAGGGAAAATGCAACGACCCGTGTCTCAGGGAATCCGAGTTAAAATCGGGTGGTTTTCTCCTGCCTTCTCCTAAGCGCGCACAGGCACATGCAAACACTTTTATTCAGCTTAAATACAAAATACCTGTCAAGCTGAGATGCAAATATTCGAGGAGGGGGGAGGAAAGGGAACTGGGAGAACAAGGATAACTGGAAGCCTAGATCAGGTCTACAGATAAGCCCTGTTAAGTTGTTACAGCCACGGAGCATGCATTACAGCTAATTATCTATTGTGTTAAGACACCTTCTCTCCCATAAGAGACCCAAAGGAGGATGCCAAGCAGGAGCAAAAGAAAGGGGCAAATCCTCCTCCCCGGTGTAAATAGATGTGGCTCCGTTATATTCCTCCGGCAGTTTTACTCCAGCTGTGGATGTCCTCCCCAGAGGCTCTGCTGATCCTGCCCTCGAAATGCATCTGCTGTCGGGGCCGTGGGTTGCAGGCAGGACCCTCACGCGTTATTCTAGGGCTGTTGCAGGCAGGCACGTCTTCTCCAGGAGTGCCACCGTTGTTTGTTTTCCTCGAGTCCTGGTACTGTGCCTGTAGGTTTTGGATGGCACTGTGTTGCGTTTCTGACATTGCAGCACTGGCTGTGCAGGCTCCTACTGAGCCTTTCATTTTGTTTTGCGGCTCTCTCTAACTCCCTCTGTATCAGCTTGGCGGATTTAAATTAACTTCATTCTGACTCTCATTTATCTCCCTTCCAGGGACCCGGTTCGGCATTTTCATCTCCATTTTGTTGTAGCTTTACCTGGCACAAACCTCCTTGGTACCTCGGTCCTGACTCGAGCAAATGGCATTTTTCTAAGATGTTCGAATCAGACCCAAGCAAGTTGTCCATTTTGTTTTACCTCTCTCCTCGTGTCATTATGTTTTCTGTGCAAATGATTGTAATGGTGTTTTGCTTTTTAGCATCTCATAATACGTAGTTTGACATCCTGTTACATACATTTAGAGTTACAGGTGCAAACGAGTCAGGCCTTCTTGTAATAAAAGCCATTTTTTATTGCTGTTTATGTTTATTTAGATATAATCCAAGGATGCATTGCGTGCTCTTAAGTACTTTCACGGCAACTAAAACAGCCATTATAAGCCATTAAACACATCAGTCTGTTTTTTCACCAGTGAGATACGTATCTGTTTATATAGTCCTCACCATTTTGATGTCTGAGTGCTCCATGGTTGGTTGCAAATGTTTCCTTCTCAGGCACTTAAAAGGTGGGGAAGTCTGATGTGAGAGATTATTTGACCTGCTCAAAACTATTTGGGCAATCTGTGGTAGGAGACTAGGACTGCTGGAAGCTACATCTCTATGTAGTGGCATAACCACAAGTTCATCCTTCCTCTGTACTCAGTACTTGAAACACCGTGATAAAGCAACTTAATAAGTAGGAGCCTTCTCCTCACATCTCTCTGCACTACTCCAGGAGAAGAGACGGGTCTTGTACTCTGGAGGTTCAGTAAATCAGGGTGCCGTTCCCCGGCTGTGTGGCATGTGGACACACAGGTACTGAAATCGGTTGATTTGGTCCATCAGCCATGGATGAGAAGTGGTGGCTGGGTCCTTTCTGGAAGTACCATGGCCAATGTGGTTTGAGTGAAGGTGGGGAAAGGAAGGCAGTGCAAAAGCAACGCCCCTAGCAGTACCTTATCTGCAGGCAGGGTTTTTTTGAGGGGAGGTGGTGTTTCTCCAGCAGGCAAATCTCAAACCTCTAAAAATTTTCTGGGCTAAATTCAACACTTCAAAAATTCCATCCAGATAGTGAAACAGGCAACACATGAAGATCACAGGATGCAAGTAAGGAGGAACATGAGTCTGTGCATGATGTAGTTCGAGGTTACTCTAATATAGCGTGTGAACACGAGTGTTGGGGAAGATGGTCTGAGGATCTGCGAGACACAAACCAGCCTTTCAGGGCTTCCCTGTCAGCTGTGCTGAGCATTTAGTGGTTTAGCTGAGGTTTCTTAGCCTGGTGTCATACCCAGTCATCTTGGAAGCTGCTGAATAAGATCAGTATTGCAAGATAACCTTCTCCTTCCTATAAATGATGGTCATGTGCCTTCAGACAAAGAAGATGTTTGAGTCGGTTCTTTCGGTGAGTGCTTCAGGCTGCTGGGCTTGTCTCGGGTATGTCTGGCCGGAGCTCGGACAAGTGCCCCCACAGGAGCCCTTCTCTCCAACAGCTGCCTGGGCATTCCTTGTGCGAGGTTGAAGGCATGTGGATGAACGTGGTGGCACTCCTTCGTGCGTTGCAGGTAGTGGGCCGCATCTCTGTGATAAGCTTCTTGCCAACCTCTACATGTGCTACGGGAGTAAGGATGACGAAGGAGGAGCAGGCAGTGGCGTCAGGAACAAGCCACTGGAGTACGCCAGCAGCTGCTGGCATCTTGGCTGAGCTTGTCCCGATTACTATATCAGAAAGAATAGACCTTGAAACACTCTGAGGTAGTAATTTCCCTCCCTGTCCCCCCCCTCCCCAGCACAACCAGAATTTTAATGTCATGGTTGAATGAAAATTAAAAACTTTACGTTTGGGATTTCATTGGCGCTCAAATGTTTCAATTACAAGCTCCGTCTGAGCAGCACAGTACACATTTTACATCCTATAACAGTCGCACGGAGTGTTATTTCCCTTGAAATAGTGGGATCAAAATATTGTGTACTCAATGAAAAGCAGTAAAAGCTGGCACCTCTGTGGTTTGAGCTGTATTATTTTCATTTCTTTATTGCTCATCAAACCCCTACTTTTAGGCCATATCCGAGAGCTGCTTTGAGATGACTGGGAAGTTTCCCCAGGTCTTGGATCCAGGACAAATCATAGGAGTAAGTCCACGTATTTCATTGTCACAGGGGATGCTTGGATGGCAGGTCCAAATAGCTCAGTGTCACCAAGCTATGTTACAAGGGTCCTCTTTTACCAGGCGGAGGAACGGTATTAGGCAACGCTTAGATTAATACAGAGTTTATAGAGTTTAGTTGTTTCTGTTTCAGTCTTGGGGCTCTTCTTATCTTGCATGTCAGGACTCGTGGTGGGAAGGACAGAGGCGGTGAGGGGGACAGCCGGGGAGCTGGGGATCACGGGGAGGAGGTTTCTGCAGAGCTGTCGGCGTGCACAACTCGGCCTTGTCTGTTTGAGTACAGCTACTAAAAATAGTTATTTGGAACCTAACTTCGTCCCTGTGGTTTCTTCCTATTCTTAATAATATTTAGAGAGGAAGATACAACAACTAGGAAGAAACCCAGGATTAGGTCAGGCTTGGCTGACACGTGTCAGCTAACCTCAGTTTAACCTCAGCCTCTTCTCCTAATCCAGGCGAACTAGAGGGACTCCAAGCAAATGAGAAATACCAATATATTAGCACAGCTTAACCAAAGCAGTTAATGCATTTAAGTTCTGATCCATGTGTATACATATGTGTTTGTATATAGAGACCATATCCTTCCTTTACTGGCGAGTGTACTGTTATCTGTTTGTTACTTCTCTGCTTTCTATTGTAATTGAACCCATTCAAGATGCTATTATGGCTTTAGGGACAACGTAAAAATCAATCTAAAACTTATTTCAGCTAGGATGATAGAGGAGTATTTGGGCACAAAATGGAATTTCATGCCTTTTTCCTGGGCTTTTTAAACTGCAGTTTCAAGAACATCCTTTTTTCTCCCCATTACATTTGAATCGTATTTTTTGCTAGGAAAAAGAAATTTGGAATCTTCTTTGAAGTTTCTTATGTGCGCCCGCGTGTTATACTTAGGGGTCTTTGCTGTTGTGTTGTCCCCATCTGCTTCTTGGCGCTTAAGTCCCTTGTCCAGAGGTTGACATCAGTAGTGGTGCAACAAATGATGTGTATTTTTGCTCGGTTTTCTTACCTGCCAACCGTCCAAGCAAACTTCCACAGCCTCTCTAAACAAGTTGTGCATTTGTGCCCTCTCCGCACGGGAGGGAGAGTCTCCTGGCCGCAGGGTAGAGGATTGTGCCTGGTTGTGGCTTGTGGCCGCTGATGCTGGTGGGAGCTGGGATGGCTGTGAGGAAACCGTGTTCCTCCCCTGGGGGGTTTATGTGTGTGTGCATCGTTCAAACACCTGGTGTTGGCAGGAGCAGGACAGACAGATGCTCAGCTTGTGTGTGCTTGTTGCAAACCTCTGTTGCCTTGTGAGGGTTGCGATGGAGCAGCGGTGGGACGGGGATGTAGAAGCCCAGTGGGAGATTGCTGTTTGACTGACTGGCTGATGAAGGTTTGTTTCCCTCTGGACGTTTTTATTCATATAATTCGTTTCAGTTATGAGCCTAACATTAGGAAAAAAAAAAAAATTCCCAGAAATGGTTATACCAGAAGCACCCAGAATAATCATAAAGATGATGTATGCCAATATGATTATTCCCTTTATCATGTTGGAAAGTACCTTAATAGCAGTTATAGCCATGTCCATGCTAGGGAGTTTTAGGGCTGCAGCTGTGCCACTTAGTTGCTAATGTAAACGAGGCTTTGGGCTTACGATTGGGAAATATGACTGTATATACAAGGAGCATGTTAGGGGAATAACGGCATAATATTAGTAGTGTATTTGGTTCCTGGCTTTTTTGCTGAATGCTAACAGGCTTCATCTTGTCTTTCAGTCCTCCTGTGAGCTGGTGACACAAGGTGCAGGTGAGCGTTGGGGACAACTCTGCACCTTTCCCTGATGCTACTGCAACTGCTCTTTCTTCCATAGCTGCTCAAAGTTACTTTGAGTGAAAAAAACACCATGGTTAGTGTGTTGGCCTTTGTGTAGCGCGTATCAAACCAAGCTGTCAGTTATATGTAGGAAATCTTCCATGTTGTCTGGACTAAATACCCAGGGGTGCACCAGCTGAGGACTTGTAAAGCCTGAGCCTTTTCTCCCTTATCCTGGACAGGGACCTGGTTGTCCTCTCTCAGAAGCTAGAGGAAAGCTTTATGGTCTTCCCCCCACCTTGCCCCCAATGAAGGTGTGAAAGGAGAAAGCTGCACTCAATTAGATGACACCAGAGAAGAAGAGAGCTGTTTCCCGGAGTGCGTGGGTGCTGGGAATTAAATCCTCTGCCTGGAGTAATTTCCTCTGGCCAATGTGTAGTGCAAAAAGAGCGGGGGCTCCTTTCAGACAGCTCGCTGAAACTAGCAGCTTCCACCCAAAATAGCTCTGTTGCTGGCCCAGTAGGGGCTGTACAGAAAAAGCAAGGAGGAGATGAATGAGGGAGTTCATCACCAGGACGTGCTCTCTTACTGTGGGCATCACGAGCAGTAGTGCTGCCACCGTTTGCGTCCCCAAGCAGCTTGGCTTTCTGCATGCTCACGGGGACCAAGACGGCTGCTTGGAGCCTGGCAGACTGCTCCCGTTATCTCCTTTAACACCAAGTTTTAGTATTGGCTGCTTGGTGTTGTGGGCTGATTTTTCCAACGCTCCCAAATCTCCCGTATGGTCTTCATGGCGTGCATCAGTGCTTGATCACTTTCCCAGTCTCCTCCCAGTTTCAAGACTTTGCCCATGCCTCTCTCTCACTCTCTCAGTCTCCCAGGCTGGGCCGTCATGTCCAGCCCTGGCAGTGGTGCCGTCCTGCCAGTCCCTCTGTCCCAGTGCTCCCACCCATGGCTCTGTCTGCAGGGTGTTCTCCTTTGCCCTGGGTGTTGGAGGTTTCAGCAGGGTATAAGGAAAAACGTAAGGGCTTTTTTCTTCCTTTGCTCTTCTTATTTTCAAAAAAGCACAAAAAGCAATTGACTGCACCATTTCCATATAAATCTGTATTTATAATTGTTATGCACCTGATAAGTATTTTAAAGATTTTAAAAGACATGCAGATGGAGTCAAAACTGCCCCAGAGCTTGCGCAGTCAGCTTAACCTGTAGTTACTTTGCCAGAGGTGTTGAATGGGGACAGCCTGAAAAAACCCCACAGATATTGTAGCGGACTGTGCCCTCAAATGTAGCTCTCGACCTGTCCTTCCTTTTAGGTTTTTCCTACAACAAAGAGGTCCTATCAGTGGGCTCAGTGTGGCTACATTTGTCTGTCAGCACCTAAGCCTACCATTTTCCCAGAAGGTAATACAGCAATCCTGCTGTTGTAGGCTGTGAGGAGATAGAATCTGGTGGTCAGTGACTTCTTTTGCTTTCCAGAAAGCTACATCTCTGTCCTGTAAAACCAGAAGAGAGAGGACCACTGATGGGGTGAAATGTGTCAGTGAGAAGGCAGCTGTAGGCTCGTTTTGATAGTAGGAGTGGGAGCAGCTGAAGAACAAGGAGCCATCGTTGGTGTGTATCAGTTCAGCAGCAGGGATGGGCTACAGGCACTTAAGCTGATACCTGAGCTGAGGCTGCAGAGGCTTGTCGTGATTATTTTAGTTAATTTAACCTGTTATGCTGAACTGATGCTTTTGAATCATCGCAGTCCCTTACCAGGCTGTGGGTGAGGAGAAGTTGCACCACATAGCTTATAGGACATGACTGTTTTCTTGGGCTCCATTTAACCCATGCCTGTCATCTTGATGGTATTTTCATCTCTTCCTTGATTCCTACACGCAGTTCATAGTAAGCAGTACCTTTTTTTGATGTAATTGTTCCTGGAAGCAACCCAGGAGCTTTTGTGTTATGGTACCATAAGAGAGCTGTTGGCATCCTGCAGTAAATGCATGGACCACCTTGGGGGCTGAGAAGGCTCTTAGGACACTTGCAGTTTCCCACGGGGATTCTTCTGGCTCGTCACTAACAAGGAAAAGAAATCTACTTTGACTTGATTTAGAGTTAAACAATACCAGATTGGTGATAAGGAACAGGAAGAAAATTAGGCCACTTGTACCGACGGGCCTCAGGACAGGTGATCTGCTGCTGAACATGAACCGAGCTGGCAGAGGTGGGTCAGGGAGGAAGGACTCGTTCATCCCAGGTGGTTCCAGGCCATTTAAAAGCACTGTGTTAAATGGTATCCTGCTTGTTTGAAAATTTCAGGCCAGATTCTGGTCCTGGTGGCTGTCATGCCGGCTTGGTGTAAATCTGCTTGGCGGTGGTAGGTTGTCTGCCACCAGTGAGCATAACGGAGCTGCTTGGTGGGGACTTTGCTGGTGTGGCACTTTGGGACCGGGCTCTTCCTACTCTTGTGCTTAAAGCAGTAATGGATGTTGATACTGTATGTGGAACTGCTGATACTGTATATACTGTTGAATGCTGTATATGGAAGCATAAGGGAACAGGTATAAGCTCTTTTCTCCTCGTGTTGTAAGGCTGCTGAAAGTGAAAGTGCAGGGAGGGATCAGTGCTGCGGGACGCGTGGGAGGCGGGATGCTCTCCAGGAGATAGGAGTGCACACGGAGGCGTAGCAGCTGAGCCGGGAGGGACGGGTAATACCTTTGGGTCAGCAAGTTCGAAGCCTGCTCCCAGAGCCCTTATGTGGATTGATCTAGCTCCTGTGAACAGCACGTGGACTTGACGTGGCCATAAAGGACTCATGAGTCAGCAGACAACCAGCAACCCCCGAGAAGATTAGAGAAGAGGCCTCTTCAAGGGCCGGATTTCTGTCCTTGGAGCGCTGTGGAGTAGCACCTGGACCTGTGAGAGTCTGAGGCTTTAAAATTAATAAAAGCCACCCCGCTTTTAAATTGCACTGCTATGAAATACTGCTCCCAGGTGGGAGAAGTGAACAGGGCTGGGGTTGCAGCAGAGGTATGGTGAATGCATTTGCATTTTCAAGGCGGTCGAATAATTGGAGGAGACTTTGCATCCCGCAGTGTTGCGCAGTGTCTCTGGCCCCGTGGTAGCCTTGGATAAACACTGCTGGGCTGTAGTGCCTTTGCTAATATATTGTGTTTGGCTGTGAACAAGGAGCTAAAGTCAGGCAAGGTCGGCTTTTCCTTCTGGAGGGCTGAGCAAGCCTTGCAAACCCCTCTCTGGGATGTTATCTGGCAGGGATTTGGAAAACTAGAGGTTGTGGGGCTGTAGGTCGTATCCAGTCCCCAGGCTGCAGGTCCCTTGCCCCGAGTGAAGCATCTTTGCTTTTCCATCAGCTCAAAGCAGAGGACGTGGCTGGTAGAAAGGCAAGCTGCCACCGGTGATGTGAGCCAGATGCCACAGGGACTGATGCTGGACTCCCAGCCCTTTGGTGGGAAGTGCTGCCAACAAAAAGGAGAGAGATTTCAGAGGTCAGAGTAATTTTGGGTAGCCACTGAGATGCTTTTTGTGGAAGATGCTAAGAAGAGATTTTTTTTTTTGTTTGTAATATGGGGACATTTTTTTTGCATACCAGCGTAACACAGAATTTAGTTTCACCGAATCATTCACTGTAAGTCTCGGTAGGTAGATAATTTTGCTGTGGCTTCCAGTATAGTGAAAAAAACTGCTAGGGGCTATATGCAGGTACCTCTGCTGTTACTTTCCTTGATATTTATAAAATAAGGGTTACAAAACCTCAATACTTTGCAAAAATTATCCTTGTGCTTCTGGTGTTATTTCACTTCTCTAGCGTACGTTTTGGTTGGAGTGATGTGCTGTACAAGATATTCCAAAGGTATTGCTAAACCTAATCCTGCAATCCTTGCCTGATTTCGGTAGTGAGGGCAGCCCCTCAACACCAGGATGAGCTCTCACATTTGGTAAGAAATTAAAGAAACTGCTGAGTGAAAGCTGTAGGCCCAGATGTAGTTTTGCTAAAAATAAGCTTTTTTAAAACTGAAGATCAATATCAGTACCTCACTGCAGATATTTATAATTTGAGAGGAATTTTTTTTTCATTGTTTTACTGATTGGTGGTGTTCAGCTTAAAGACTTGAAAGTGAACTCCACACAGCACAGCCTGTAAGCCCTCACGCTAACTGGCTAGCCTATTTCCACTGGCCCACATAAGAAAAAATCCTAAAAATAAGCCAGCAGCGTATGTTTTCAAAACTAAATTAGATTTTAAAAATAAGAGCTTCAGTTTAATTATCTGGCATGCTCTCAGTAAGGAGGAGGGTTTTCAAGATACACAATTCCCTTAACGTGGAAAAAAACCCCAACTCCAAACAAGCCGCCCCTCGGTAGTTAGGACCCGTGGTTGCTTTGCTGTTGTGCTTTACCCATTAACTAGTTCTTCGTTATACCACTGTGCTCACCAAAAAAAATTGTGCATCAAATCGTTTTGGATAGTGAAAAGAGTTTTGCAAGCTGAGTGAATGCAGGGGCAGACACCAGCAATATGCAGACTATTTTTAATGAAAAATTCCCGCCTGTGTGAGTGCATACAATGCCTTGCCTTCCATCTTAAAGAGCATGTTTGGTGAACCACAGGTAAGACAAGTAGGAGTAATTTCAACTATTTTACGGGTTTAAATGTAGGAATGAGATAAACACCCATCTAATGCAAAGGATGCTGAACTTATGTAACAATGTTCTTGCAGCCGAAAGCTGGAAGCTAAGGTAGATAAGTCGGTGACGCTGTCTGTCTGACATACATCAGCAGTTAAACTCTGGTGGCTGAATGCTTCTAAAGCAAGATTAAATACAACAAGAGGAAAATACCCTACCCAGGGCTTATTCCCCCTTAAGCATACAGATAGTCTAATTGATTTTCAGGAAGGGTATGGGCTGTCACGTCTCTTTGGCACATAGAAACTACGTATGCGTGGGATAATTGGCGCGTTTTATAAGGAGACCTGTGGTGATGAGAGCCATTAAACCGCCAGAGCAGATGGGGATGCTGATGTCTGCAGGCTCTGCCTCCTCTCCTCTGACCAGGGAAGTCACAGGGCGAGAAGGGCTTGAGGTTGTGGAGAGACTCGGTTATCAGACAGGTGGGAAAAAACTGCTGCCTTATCAGGGCTGGTGAGGTACTACCGAGACACCTTTAATTACAGGCTGTGTCCGTGTGAGGCAGGAGCTGGTGAGTCACAAAGTGTTTTCTAAGGTTTTGGGCTGGCCCTGGATGCTCAGGCGTCAGCCGCTGTTGCAGGTGACTTCTCTTTCATCCGGAGCAAGGAGGCACAGCCACAGCAAGGTTTTCCTTTGGAAGGGACCCTGCCACCCTCACCCTGCCTTTGTCACCTTGAGATTAGATGGCTGTCATTTGCCCAACCGAGGGCTATGCTTTGGGTCTCCCTGAGAGTTCACCTGGAACGTTGCAGCCTGCTTAATAGCTGCTTCTCGTGCAAACAGTGCAAACACACCCAAACTGCAAAACTGGCTACAAAGCTAGTTGCTGAGCAGAGTTAGACCTGTACCGTGGCAAGGAGCTGCAGGGCCCACGGGCAGCTTGTGCAATCCATGTTGCATACTCCCCACAGTGCTGCTGAGACATCCCCGGCTATAGGAAGAAGGTGCTGTGGGCACACTGGGTTCTTTAGGGTTGGGGTTCATACCTTTTGTGGTCTGGTAGGGTCCAAGCTGGATGAGCCCCTGGGAAAACATCCATTTTGGGGGTAAGGACAGCATTCAAAGGAAAAAGGGTTGAGAAAACGAGGACTTCTCAGTTTACTTCTCCCCTTGGCAATGGCTTGAGGAACATCACAGGGAGGAGTTCTGATCTTGTCTGCCTTGAAGGTTCACAGTGCTGCTGGCATTGCACTGATGCACTGAAATAGTTGTCGTTATTTAAACAAACACATAGGTACTGGCTGTGGCACAGTGAAAAATGAGACCAATTCAGCACCCCCATAAAACATCCTCTGAGCCTGGAGTAATTAGTTTGGTTTCAGTAGCCTCATTTCCAGAAGGAGAAAGAATAGTGCAAACAGCAGAAAAGATAATGAAAGTTGGGGGTCCCAAGGGGAATATTTTGGTGCGACGATAGTCAACTGGAGTGGCGTTATTTGGTCCAGTAAGAAGGTACCCAGGAGAAGCTGTGATTGTACCGTGCAAGAAAGTGAGTGGCAAAGTGGGAACTGATCAGCTGCCAAATTTTTTTGTGGAGAGCCAGGATGCGAGAAGATTAAGTGAAACTGAAAGAGAGTAAATTTAAAATAACTCTATAAAGAGCCCTCTCCTTTTTGCAACGTACTGGGGATCTGTGGAGTAGAATACTGCAGGGAATGACTGGGAAGCAATTTGCTGGGGTTATGCACAGGAAGGAGAATGATTCTAAAGATTGTATTAATACTCTGTCTTATATTAATAATTGCAGAGGAAGTCCTGTTTCGTGTTTTAGCCCAAGCTTCGCTTGGACAGCCTTCCCAGGCATTGCACAAGATGTGGTGGGCGTTCCTGGCCTTCCTCTGTGCTGTAGAACCATTCACTGCTGGCTCTGCTCTCTGCAAGCAGAGGTTCCTTCCTGCAGTATTATTGAGACGAATAAACTTTATTCGTTTCAGTAGTCCCGTGAATGAGTAAGAGCCGCAGGACTGAATGATGTACTGTTTTAAGCTCCTTTTGTGATAGCTTCTCTAGGTTTTCTTCCTCAAGTTTGACATGGGCAAATCTTCCTTTCATGGCTTTCATATGTGCTCTAGAGGGAGCGGCGACCCTCTAGATATAGCTGCTTTCCCCCCCCCCCCAACTTCAAAGAAGTTCAGTATTTATGTAAGCGGCTGGCTAATTTACTGCATTCTGGCTTAATCTCTCTCAAATGCGTTTCTGAAAATAGTCTGTCCAGATGAGGTAAAAGATGTTCACTGTTAAAGCAGAGCATTTGGAAATAGCTGTAATTTTGAGTTGTATCAAACAGAAACCCAAGCATTTGCATTTGATTAAGGACAGGTGTTTAACTTTTTGCGCAGCTGTTTTTTAGGTTGTTAACTGGAATTTTTGACCTACTGGAAACTAGGCCCTTACTAAATCTGGCGTCGGTGCTACAGCTCCGTGAGGTTGGTGTTCAGTAGGAAGAAGAATGCAAAGTACCGCTTCATTACACTGGACTGTTGCATCAATAATGTAGTAACGTAATGTCTTGGAGGGAGAATAATGGGCTCTAATGGTGTAACCAGTGTGCTTACTGATACCACAGCACAATTAATTGTGGCTTTCTTGGAATTAAGTGCTGCAAACAACTGGATGCGGGGCATTTGAGCTTAACCTCCTCCCTGCAAGGAGGTCAGTAGCCTTACCCCGTCCCCTTGGGATAATCCGCAGAAGAATAAAAATGGGGCTCGTTAATTAAAAATGATGGCAGTGGGTTTCTCCGTTCATCATGTGTGAGAGGCCGGTGCTCTGCTTTCTCAGGCCTGTGTTTTGTGCCTCCCCGATAACCATGGGGACTGACGGGTGGGAGAAGTGCTGTGGAGGGGCTGCGGGCTTCAAGGCTTTGCCTCCAAGTCTTTCCCTGTGGGACTGTGAATAATGGGAGTGAGGTCTTAGTGGAGGTCTGTCATCTTTCTAACAGCACTGAATTTGTCTGAGAGGCTGGCAGTGCTTGCCTGAGCGCTGTACCCTCTGGGAAGGGTTTGATCTCGCTGAGGAAGGCAGCTGGCTCATGGTACCCCCTTGTGTGGTACTCAAGCACGGTGTGGGGAGGAGGCCCTGGGCAGGGCTGAGCACGCTGTGAAGCGGGATGGGCTGCCGAGACAGCGAGTAGACTCCATGCTTCATTCAGTTGTTGAGTTATTTGTTATTGTGGCCAAAACCCCAGGGGTGGAGGGATGAGGAGGGCTTCACACTGGGATTGGGTTGATGAAAGCTTTTTCCGTCTTTGTGTCATTTAGCACCCTCCTGTGTCACTTCTCTGATGCCCAACAAAGGTTCAGCTTGCCACCAGCCTTCCCCTCCATGGGGGAAAACTGTATAGTCTCTCCTAGATCTTTTGCTTCCCTAACACTTGCAGAAACACACTTGTCAGTGGCCATCTCTTTTGGCCAGACTTAGTTGAAACCTACCTGTGAGCTGGAAGGTTGCTGGGGGCAGTGGAGGGACTGGCAGGCACATGGAACCACGTACATCTCTTTTTCTTAGAAATTAGGTTAGAAATGCAACTTCACATTTTGCAAGGATTTTGAGAAATGGTCTTCATGTGCTTATTCATATTTCTTGTAAACTCACTTAACAGTCATACTTGGGTCACATACAGAAGACAGAGACTTAGAGGAACTGCAGCTTGGGCTCCAAATGTGGTGCCTTCAAGGCACCCCCAAGGATGTCTTTGGCAGACAAAACTCTCACTGGATTTGTATCGGTGGGCTCCAAGTTGTGTCCTGCTTTCTTTACTATGTATTATCGAGAGGGGGGGATACAGAATAGGAGGGAATACATTTCCTAAAGCACTTTATAATGCACCTTTGTCCCTGCTTTGAAACTGAACAGGATGTTTCTGAAGAGATTTTAAATGACAGTTGTCCGTTAGAAGATTTCTTTCCTATTATGACATGAACAAATTGTTCAATTTTATCTTTAATTTGTTATAAAGGAGCCAAAACGATACATTCAGTCATTTCATAACCACACGCTTTCAAAACTGTGTTTATCTGATCTTTTTGCCGCAGCGGATAATTGGTTTATACAAAACTAAGTATTTTCTGGTAGCGGGTTACTTGCTTTTTCACATGTATGTAGCAGCTTTGTTTTAAAAAGACTGTGCCAGGGAGAGGTCATACTTCAGTTCACAGAAGTGACAGTGTGCATTTAAAAAGTGGGACACTTCTTTTTATGTAGCATAGAGAAGCATAGGTGTCCGTGTAATGTGAACTTGGGATTGGGACTTACTGGGAAGATTCACCATTTAATTACTTGAGAATAGAAGCTCACCCTTTCACAGGAGTTCACTGGAATTTTGCTGGTGGGCCTTTCTGTTAATAAACATTTACCTTATTACCTGAAGGTGCTACATACAGACAGACGTTTAGTGTTTTATAGACTACCTGTAGCCATAAGCCTCCAAGGGCATAGCCAACTAATGGTGGTGGTGGAGTTTTCTCCCTGGGAACAAGGGGGAGCTTCTTGCGTGCTTGGGACACAAGCCAGGCTTATTTTTTCTTACATTTGCTACATGAATTTGGTGTCAGCTTTCTTCCAAAGACTGCAAAATCGTAATTTATTTTATTTATAGAGCTGTGTGATTTATACCCTGAGATATGTCTCGATGGTTTCAAATTACAGAGAAGCATGGAAATACTGGCTGATTTTTCTCTTACCCAGTCCATAGACTCTGAGCTACAGGTCCAAGCTTAAAAATCAGCAGCTGGTAATGAAAGCAGAATTTAGTTTCATGGCCTCAAGTCTTGCTGTAAACCTTTCCTAAATTTCTGCTGCTAATGTCCAATGAGGACATGTTGCAATGCTCTTCCTTAGGCATATCATTAATGTGAGGGAAAGCGATTTTGGTTCCATTTAGGTCGAATAGATTATCAGGCAGATCTAGTGGTTGAAGAATGGAAAAGTTCCACTGAAGTCAGTATAGCTGTGTTTTAAAAAAAAAAAAAGAAAAAGAAAAAACCCAACCCACCAAATGAGTCTGTGACCTGGTATCTTCTCAAGTTATTGAGAGTTGACCTAGAAAAGAAAAGATACATACATCCTTCT
The DNA here is from genome assembly GCF_000708025.1 of Charadrius vociferus. Lineage (NCBI taxonomy): Eukaryota > Metazoa > Chordata > Aves > Charadriiformes > Charadriidae > Charadrius > Charadrius vociferus. The sequence continues at coordinate 407,953 of NW_009647740.1, forward strand.
GTTAATCACCATGTTTTACTGTGGTTTCTATTCCTGGAGCATGCTTGTCAGAGAAATACGTGTCTTATATTTGAACTTTCAAATAATGCTTCCCTCCTTAGACAATTTTCAGTGCTATCAGCCTTTGTGCTTCAAGCGCTGCTGTTGATGGAAGCTGTCCTTGCAACACACATGCTTGAGCTACCTCAAAAGGAATGACTGATGGGGACATTAGTGCATAGTATGTCACAGCTTTGGCGTGCCACCCCTTTTTGAGGGCAGCTTAAGGAATGCTATCCAGATATAGCCAATATGCCATAGCCCATTGCCATCAGGTTGCCTGATGCCTTCTCTTGGTGAACGCGAGCGATTCTCCAACATGGAGTCATTTCAGGCAGTCTTGCTGCCTCGAGGTGCTGGATAAGCTGTCAGCTGATTGATAATTTGCTTCTGGTTTACATGTGTAAATGCAGCGTTGGGAAGCGCCATCTCCCTTGAGTGTGCACAAACCAACCTTGTACTTGTGCATGTATTTTAGTCTGGGGATGTTGAGGTTTCCCATCACTTCACTGTTCGTGCAGGAGATCAGGGTTGGTGCAGCTGTAGCTAGTCATGGCTGTAGTCAATTGGATGCCTTTTATTCTGGTGTAGCATCAGCTGCCTGGCTGTGGGAGGTCTTTTCCCTGACTCTTGGGAAGCTGGAAAGGATGTAAAGCAGGGGTGGGTATTACCTTCACATACGGAAATACCACGTCTCCTGGCATGCCCAGCCTGGCTCAGTGCCCTGCTTCAGCCCTGTGCTCTGCCAGGTGGAAACCATGCAGAGATTCTGGATAGTTGGGGTCTCTTTGCTCCCTTTAGTTGTGAGTCTGTCTCAGGAGGCTGATGATGAGCCTATAAGAAGGTGATCTGGTCAGTGTCTAGCTTTCTGTCTTTGTTAGCGGGACACCTGGCTTTAATGTCTTCAAGGGCAGTATTTTGGAAACCTAGTAGAAAGCAAAAGTTTAAGTGCTTTGACTTCTTGATCTTCTTTGTGGAGACAGACTACTCCTTTCAGCCCGTGCATTGTGTAGACAATCACTTCTGAAGTCTAGTTGTTTCTAAAGAGCCGGAGCCAAAGCGGAGGGTCTCTTGGAAGTCTTTCTACTCAGAGGGGACCTTCACTGCCAGCGCCGGCTCCCTCCTCGGCTCAGCAATGCTGGGAGACTGGTGTGATCCTGCAGGAGGCTCTGGCTGGAGGTACTTGAACTCTGAATTTTTTCCAAGACCGCAGCAGAGCCTTTGCTTAGCAGCTGATTGCATTCAGAAAGTCTGCACCTTTTTATGGCAGCAGAGGGAACCAGAAGGCTTAACGAGTCCTGTTGGCTCCTCCAGAAAAGGAAGGAGGGATTTATGTTGTTCTGTAGGCCTTTAAATAAAAATAATAAAAAGCCAAATACGTTTTCTGACTTGTGCGAAGTGGATGTCTAAACTTGGTGGAAACTGAGGGGAGATTTATGCATCATCTGCTGTCGTGCACATACCCGAGTAATTCCTTGAGAGGAGGTAAGGGTTAAGGAAAGCGTCAAAGAAGAACAGATCTCTGAAGGAGTAGCAATTGCTGTGCTGTAAGAACATCCGATGTTGTCGCTTCTGTTATTGCATGCATGCACTGAACCTTTAAAGACACCTGGAATCAGTATAACATTTCAGGACAAGACATCTGTCCAGGAAAAAAAAGACAAGTGGAAATAACTTTGCTCTCCTGAGAAGATACCATTTGGGTGTCAGGATCAATACCTGTTCCTGAAGCAAAGCAAGCAAACAAACAAACAAACAGACTCTTCCTTTGCAGTGAATGATTAAGTTGCTGGAAAGTGCATGTGCCTGTGTAAGGGTACGTATGTTTGCATTGCATGGATCTGAATTTGCCTGAGGTTTAAATATCTGCATTTGTATTTGATTGCTTGCTGTCTACTGCGAGGCCAATCAGCTGGAATTGCATGTGCGTGTGGAAGAGAAAATACATCTAGCCAGGAGCAGTGTGGAAATGAAGAGATCTGATTGACCAGTACTAAACTGAGTTTCAGTTTTGGTCGCTCGGGAGCACTGCAGTGAGTAGCTTCCATACCCGCTCATCTCAGGACCCCCTGAAAATGTGGGCAGCAGATGTCTTAGATTATGTCTTCAATGTGGCCAGCTGTTGATATGCCTTGAAGAAAAGCACACAGTTGTTAGTTGCATGGGTTTGGCTAATGATACTGTGCTGCCCACATTTGAAAACCTGGCTCAGCATCCACCTCCATGGTTTGCAAGGTGTTGATGGTACCTGAGGCATGGTGCTGCTCCACTGCCTTGCGGGGTATGTGCTGGTACGGTTTCAACGGGAAGAGGGTCAGGTCTATAGCACATACAGTCTTCAGCGAGCAGTGAGGGGGTACTGTGAATACGGAGTATTTCTGTCCTTGTAGTATTTCAGTGATGTGCCTGTAATTGCTTCTTTAGTCACCATAGATGTCTGTTGGGTTTGTGATTTGTAAGAAAATAAAGGGGAAGCAGGGAGGAGTGAATAATGTTCCTGTGACAAAAGTGCTCGCGGAATTCATGCCTGGAGTGAGCTCTGGAGGCTCCTTCCCGTCCTCTTCTTCTGTGACTCTGCACTGACTGAGCTTCATGGGAATTAAAGTTTCCCTCTGTCTCACTCCTCCTCAAGTAGCGGCTGTATCTCGAGTCTGTTAGTCCCATGTTTCTTGTCAGGATGATGCTGTGCCAACTACAAGTCTCTGCAGCTGCAGTTACAGTGGGTAGATAAGCTATCGGGCGCTGCCCTCTGCCAAGTTCGCTCCTCCCTCGTCTGCATCAGTAAGCTCATGGCTAGGTTGATTTTGAGACTGAAACACAGAATGGGGCAGGAGGAGGAAACCCCTTCCGCCCCGATCTGATGCAGTATTCCTAGAGCAGTGCAGTTAGAAACCGCAGTGTATCCGCTGCGCGGCTCTCCTCCTCCTTTCAGGGCGGTCTGGAGGGAAGGGTGGGCTTTGCGTGGTTGCCCAGGAAGGTTGCAGCAAATCTGTTCAGTGTTTGAGAGCTTCACCAGCTATCGAGGCCAGTTGCCTATTTTTACCTATGCATATGCTGTGGGAAAATAAGAAGGATGGGTTCTTAAAAAGCAGGCATTTCTGAGTGAATTGTCTTCCCAGCCCTGCTGTCTTTCTTCAACGCGTACATAGTGGAGACGAAAGCGGTGTCAAAGCTAATGGTGGGTAAAGATGACACATAAAAATGCTCTCCACTGCTTGACGGTAACGGGAGCTGCAGTGCATTTGACTGGTAGTGATAGCAGATTGGTGCTAGACACCTTCCTAATGATGTCTGAGGCAGCTCTCCCAGGGAGTGGCTTCTTCAAAAGTTTTCTGCTTTACTTCTAAATTTGGTTTGTGATGTTTCATTTAGAATCCGCAGGCTGTGGGAAGTAGTGGGGCTGATTTGGGGTTTTTACCTGAGACGTAACATCCAGCTCAGATGTTCCTCGAGAACGTCACTGTGATGCATCCGTGGAATAAATTGTTAAAACTAAAACCACGTGTTGGTTTGGGAGGTCTAACCTCGTTCCTCTTTCACCAAATGGGAGGTTGCTGGAGTGACAGTGTCACATACCATGCCTGGTGAAGTGTGTTACTAATTATTGCACAGGGTGCAGGCAGCCCCATTCCATACATTCTCGTTTCCGTTTGTTACGAATTAGGAGTCATCGTGCTGCTGGTGGTCTCTGGTGCTCCCCACGTATCGTCCGTAGGGTAGGCATCTGCCAGGAGGTGGTGTTTACTTCAAATTAGAGCTATGCAGCCATTTCCCCCCTCCTGCTATTCCCCCAAAGTTTCAGGTTTCTCTGGCTTTCAAAATGCGAAATCCCTACAAGCATAGCTGTGGAGAATTACAGGTAGCCCCTTCTGTTGTGAATCATAACCTCGTGCAAAGGGAAGTTGGGAACACCGGGCTGTGTGGTACAATCTTACCAAGAACTAAGGGATGTTTAGGAAATAAAAAGCAAGCGTGAATTCTTGAAGGTGACCTGTAAAGTGCTTTAAAAATGTAGTTGTCTCTTTAACAGTGTGCAAACAGCAACAGGAAAGGAAGCATTTAGTCACGTACTTTTCTTACCTATATATTTTATTTTTTTTTAAAAACCTCTGAAGTCCTTCGAAATCACTGCAGCAGGCTGTCCCCGCTGTGCTGCGGTGCCCCAGAATGCTCTGATGTCCCTGGTGCCCTGCTGGGTGATTGATCTACCCCATACAGGTTCTGCATGGTGGTGATAGCATATTATGAGATGGCACAGCTTAGCATGGCCTATGATCATTATATCCTTTTGAGATAATATATACGGAAATGTTTTTAGAGATTGTGAAAAACTGTTGCTCTTTTTAAGCAGTGTTTTTCCATTCTTCTTTCCAAATCTGTCCTTTTGCCAGTGAGTGGAGAGGTGAAATGAGTGGAGATAATTGCCTCAGCCATATGAGCCAGGAAACCAAGTGGATGCACTCCATAGTCTGGTATTTTAATTTCCAAGTTCCTATCAGTGCTGCTGAAAATAGTTTGCTCTTTAGAGGCTCTTGGTTCTGCTACTTTGGGATGACACGAAATGTGTCTAGCACTTTGCAGCTTTTAACTTTTGCGGTTTGGCTTCTGATGGCCAAGTTGCCTCTGTTTTCTCTAGATCTCTCTTCTATCTCATCCTTCAGCTGGGCTGAAACTTGTGTTGTGCAGGGACAGTGGAGGAGTCACAAAAGTTCTTTCCTAACTGGGGCCACAAAACTTATTGTGGTAAATTGGATCTACTGAGCATGGTTGTGTGGGTTAGATATAAACTTTTAACGTGTATAACATCTGGCTAGCTTGGGAGGTTAAGGGATAAAGCAAATCGCCACTGCAGCACCAGTGGAGGAGGTACAAGTGGTCTAGAATGAGTGCTTTTGTCTATTCTGCATACTTCTGTGTTTCATAAATGGTTGCCGAATATGTATCATGCACCAAGTTACTTCAAAACATCATCACACCCTGCAGCTGGTTAAAAGGGAAATGCACAGTGACTATCTTGAATAAGGCCATGTACTGTCACTGGAAGGTACATGCTGACACAAGCCGTATTTCCAAAGACTTTCCCTTCCTGTTAGCGCTCTGCTTTCCCAGTCCTGTGGCCTGCAAGAGCCCCTGATGTTGACCAGAGCCCTGGAAAATTGCAAAGATGAAGGAAATCAAGGTTGATGGGAAGGGGGTACCCTCCTTCTGCAGCTTGTTTGGCAATGCTGCTGGTAGAACAGTCAGTGCTGAGGCTCGTTGCCACTGTTAGCTTTTGGCACCATTGTGCAGTGGTTTCTTAAGAGCATGTGGCCGGTGCCTTCTGATGCATCACCTGGCATCATCTCTAAGCCTGCATCACCTGGCTTTCTGGGAAGGATGCTTGATGTTTGCTGTTGGAGAAGCAGAAGTAGTCCCAAGAACTTCACTGAGAGCAGAGAAAGGCAGCTAAAAAGAGACATGGGGAGCAGCCCAGCTTTTGATAATCCCTGGCTAAGCCACCTGGCACCAGGCTTATCCCCTGAGTTGCTGATACAACAGTTAGAAATAGCCTCTCTGCAAGGCCTGAGACTTCCTGAGAAGACAGGTTAAGGGTAGACGTACTGCAAATCCACCCCCTCAGCCTTCGCTCTGGAAATGCCCATCATCTATGAGCAGCAGGGGTGGGGAAGATATTTCCATGAGGGCCATGAACTCCATAAAGAATGGGTGAGCCTGGATAAACTTGCTTTCCTGTTCCTGACTTGACAAGGTAAGCTGCCTTTAAAAAACACGAAGCGTACAACAGGCACTTGTAGTTACGCCTCCAAGAAACAGAAATGACCATGTTGTGGGCTGTTTGATCGACAGCTGCCCCGGCTTGGCATATAAGTGCCTTATAACTTGCTGAAGTGGATCACACAGAAGCTGTGGCAAACATCAGGTGTTGGAACTGCCATCAGTGTGTCCCTTCAAAGCCGCAGGCACAATGGTGTGGAGGTCCCGTCCCCTCCCGTGTGTCTTAGGCACCGGTTGGGAGACAGAGGGGTGAGTTGACCATGATGGGGTGTTCCCTGAAGTGGACAACTTGCAATGCTGCAGGGATTCAGCAACACTTGCTGTTTGTGTTATTAGGGATGGTTTATTTGTAAAGTACCTCCTCAAGCAGCGCAGGTAATGTCAACTAAAAAGCAATTTTTAGGTATGGTGCCAGCAGAGGAGCTGTTTGGGTAAGCGCCAGGAAGCCTGCACCTTGGCAGCTTGGTCTGAGACTGGTTTACCATAACCTACAGAAACCTTTCTTCCAAGCTGCTTATGTTTTTTCATCTATTGTACATTATCCATCCCCTCGCTGCTATATATTGCTATTTTTCAATTACGCGTAAATTGCCTGCACTTCCTCTTTTCTCCCTGAACTATAAACAAATTTCCTCAAAGCCCCCTGTTCCTCCTAAACCTGCTGATCATCTTGGTGGCATCTCCCCAGTTGTGTGCGTCTCCCACCCCACAAACCTGCAGCCTTTTGCCACAAAATTGTGCCTTTTGGCTGAATGAAGGCTTATCCTTCCCAAGTGTGTGCATTTCCCCGGCATGTGGGCTCAATGCATGGTTTCACTCAGTTTTCCCTGGTGTTGGTGGTTCTCCACCACCTTGTGACCTCCTCAACGCTCATCACAGTGAAGTGGGTTTTCTTACTAGGCTGTAAGAGGAGGGCTGGAGCAGATGTGCATCAGCCCTCTTCCTGTCATCAGGTGCTGTTGGCTACTTTTTGTAAATGTAATTTGATCATGAAATTTGCTTGATATTTCTGGTCTTTAAGTAATTTTTTTGTAAAAACACCCTGTATTGTTTTCTTCACGTGATAGCATTTGGAGATCTAGTGGTTCTGCATAAAGGTTGTGGGTGCTATAGGAACTTCTTCCTCTTCTACCACTGTTGTAAATAGACAAAATTTTGCATTAAAATACTGTGAGAATATGTATATGTGTGTGTGTATACATACACAAATTGCCAACTGGCTAGTTTACCCACATTTTTCAGATATCTAGGTTATTTAAGATCACAGTAAGCACACCAACAGAAGATGTGGATCTGTGATTTGTGTAGGTGACTGAAAATCTCCAGGCCTGTTCCCAGTAGTAATACTGGTCTCCAGTGGAGAGAGTCCATGATCCGAATTCAGTTTTGAGTTCATCTGAATTAGTCTTCGTAACCAGCTCCTCCATCTGGCAGCCTGAGGTCTGACCATGCTCAGTGATTTATGGTTCCTCTGGCATGAGGGGCGGTTTGCTTTCCAGGACGAGCCGAGAATGTTGTTATCCCCGTGTGCTAAGTTAGCACCTTTCCTAAGAGCATTAGTTCACACTGTGAAGGGATTGGGTCCAAGGCTGGTCTAGCCTTGGCTTCCAGCTAAGTCCGTGGCAGCTGGTGAATGTTGTCCAGATTAACACCAGCGTAGATGAGCATAGACGATGACCTAGGACTTTCCCATTTGCTCTGGTTTTGTGGGGTTATTGTTTGAAAGCGTAGTCTTTTGTGTATGTTTGTAATCGCATAGGAATAAGTAGTAAAGACTGCTTAAGTAATTTAGGATTCATTCCCTCCAAGATGTTTGGATGTTTGGAAGACATTCAGGTTTCTCTGGGCAGAATCATTCTTTATTGAACCTTTCTTTTACTCATCATGCTGTTTTATGTTGTATATTTTATTTCTTCTAATAAAGCAGTTGATTGGAATTTCCTAACTCGATGTCTTATCCCATCCTCATGTCGTACCTCTTTTCTACAAACTGTTTATCTCCAGACTGCTTGTATCTTGCTAGTTCCATATGAGCTTCAAGACTGCTCAACAGCAGTTTTATGGTCTCAGTGTATATTTCGTTTCTTTAGATCCCTTCTGTGCGTGTCATTTGGTCTTATTGAGTTATAAAATGTAGGCTAAATTTATCCCTTGTTTAACTACATTGACTTCAGTAGATGTTTCCTATAGAAAGAATTTGGCACATTGATTAAATGAATATATTTTCACATTTCTTTTCTTCATTTTTTTTCCCAGGCTTATCTAGATCATGAATTTTATCTCCTGCTTAATACTTCTGTGTCCTTTGTAGAGAACACATAGGGAAATAACTACTGAGTGCTTCATCCATCTGGATTCTTGTTATGTGATCCCCTGCCGTGTTCAACAATAGACCCATTCTCTCCCCTGTATTTTCCTTGGTTATATTTATAAAAACATATACTTGTTTCCCATTACTCTTTCAAACTAAAAGCAAAACAAAAACCCTACTGTTTGTCCCCTTAACTTTATGCCTTACAATATTTTACCTCCAGCGTATATTCAGACTTCATAACTTCTTTTCTGTTTCCTCTCTTGTTTCTTTTCTCATTTATGAAATGAGCTTGCTTCATGCCAAAAGCCAGAGGAGCCATTTATTTTGACCCACTTGTTTCTCTCTAGCAATGGAATCACTTTCACATGTATTTCTTCCAGGTTAGCCTTTAGGATATCCCATTCTTGAAATGCAGGTCACTGTTTGCTCATTTATTTTTTTAACTGAAGATAAATTTATTTTCCTGAAGACCGATTCTAAGTCCCTTCCCTAGTACTCAGTTCATGCAGAAGGGTCACCAAGAGTTTTCTTCCAGGTTTTTAGTAAACACCTCCCTGCTAGCACCAAATTTAGCATTACCTCATGTCTCATTGCATTCCCCGTTGAAACGTGTTGTCGTTACCTTCACAGTTCACAAAGTCCTCTGACCTATATATTACAGGATGGCAGGTCTTTCCCAAGAGCTAGCTCAGCAATTAAAATTTCCCACTGGCACAGATGGTTATGATAATAGGACATAATATATTTATATATAGAGAAAGTGAGAGAGAAGGAGAGGGAGAGAGCACTCCTACATTTTTCAAAGCAGTGTACAAACATTAGCTAATTAACCGTAATAACAGCTCTGCAAGGAAATTAAATGTGATTATTCCCATTTTATAGATGGAAAAGCTCAGGGAAGCAGACTAAGTGACATGCCAGATGCCAGCAAAAGATGTCATTATTGAGGGGTGGGATGAGATGTGAGGACCTGAGCCATCCTGGCATGGCCGCTGTTCAGTCCAGCAGGCTGCTGAATGCTAGGTGAGAGCTTTCCTGAAATCTGGCTGATTTACACCTCCTGTATGGTTTTGAATTGTCCAAGGTGTGCTCCTTTAATTAAGAGAGACTTAAATTGTTATTTTCATAGCTCATCTTTCTTCGCATGGCTTACTTTTGTTACTACCGTGAAGCCAGAAGAGGTGCTTGGTGCTGGAAGTTTATTTTCTATCCAGATTTTTTGGCGATGAAAGTAAGCAGGTTTGTGTTGTAGCTGCACCAAGGACATCACCTGCATTCAGTGCAGGGAACTCCAGCACCATTTTCTGTATGTGACTGCAGTTGGAGTTGAAATAAAATCAGCGAGGCTCTTGTTGGAGGCTCTGACCTGCTGAAAAAAAAAATGTAGAAGTACTTGAGTAGTGAATCATTACTTAAAGTGACACTTTTTTGTCACCTCATCGGCTTCGCCCACTGTGGGTGGTATGTGTGTGTCCCAGTCTGTGAATGGAAATTGTGCTGCTTTGGGCACAGAGCTCACCCCATAGCAGCACTGGGCGGACATACCCTGTTCGCCTGCTCTCAGCACTGCATTGAAGCAGCGTGGCAGCAATGTGGTTGCTCTTAGAGGCACGAACAAGGGGCTCAACTCACTTACCAGTTACCAGCCCTGTCTGTGCCTTAGCTTATCCACAGTTTTAATAGGGCAGCAGCTCAGTAATGCTTTGAGGCTCACAGCTTTTCTGGAAGCCTCTTGATGCAAGGGGAGTTTTGAGGCCATGTCCATGTCAGATTCAAGTGGGCAATGCCCTGTGGCTGTGGTGATGATGCTTCCTAGGATTTGAATGTAAGATTTGGATTTGGTGTTCCTAATGAAATAGAATGTGAAATCCAGTTGCACCTTCCTAATCTCTTCTCACCTTGCCTGTCACTTCTGGTTTTTGAGAACTGGGCAGAAGTGTTGTATCGTGTTATCAGCTGCTATTTTTAACCCGTGCAAGCAGCAGCGTAGATAACCTGTATACTTTGCAACCATTCCTGGAATGTAAGTCTTTCAAATAACCTTCATCTCGAAGCACATGTGCAAAATCAGATGCAGAGGTCACAAGCATTTTGGAAAAAAATGGTGGAGTTTTGAATGTTGTTTGCTTTTTATTTTCAGGTAACCATCTGGCCGAACATGTGCAAGTGGGGTAGTATGGTGTTTACTCTTTCATTACCGGTCGGTGGCAATAGCAAAACTTCTCCCTGGGGAGTTGTCCTGGTGAGAGCACAGCAGGAGCATTTTGATTAAAAATGATTACGCTATCTGAATTTTTCTGTGCCTAATGGAAACTACAGCAGGGAGCTGGAGGAAACAAAACCCATTTCTTTTTCTGCGATGTCACTGTTGTAATTTACAATGTAATGAAGCCCAGTTTATCTCTGGTTGGCCTTCCACCCAGAAAACAGGGAAGCAGTACAAAGCCATGCTGGGTGATGCAGGGCTCTTACTCACCGTCCCACCCCTCTGCACAATAGAAATGCTTTCTCAGCAACAGGAATCTCTGCAAAACCTGAAATGCTTCCTGAAGTGAGCGCTGCCCCTGTGCCCAGGAGCTGAACCTGTGTGTGGCTGCCCGTGCCTGGGACATGTCCAGGGGCTTCCCCTGATCCTTGCTGCTGGGGGAAACCCATCTTGCCTCCTTGCCGTTGCCCTGTGAGCAGATGAAGCTTTGTTATTCCCATGTTATGGAAGAAGGGGGATGCTTTGGGGGGGCCATGGGAGGAGTAGGACATAGGTGGCTGCCCTGGGAGATCATGCTCCCCATGAGCTTGTAAAAGCTTGGGTGCCCCATCCCTGGAAGTGCTCAAGGCCAGACTGGATGGGGCTTTGAGCAGCCTGATCTAGTGGAAGGTGTCCCTGCCCATGGCAGGGGGGTTGGAACTAGATGATCTTTAAGGTCCCTTCCAACCTAAACCATTCTATGATGCTGTGACTGGAGTTGCTGTATGGGAGAATTGCCCTGAGCCCTGCCCAGCCCCCTGGGTGGTTGCAAGAAGCAGGGAAGGATGCGTCAAGCGGGTAGCTGGTGAATTTTAAGGGTTTGTGCCACAGACCAGGCCTCTCTGAAGCAAGGAGAGGTGGGGATGCACTGCAGTTTCCCCCCAGGAGCTGTAGCCTCGTGCCCCCTGTGGGTGCTGGAAGGGAGGTAGATGTCACCGAGGGGGCTGCCATCCCACAGCAGTGATCTCTGCCCTCATCGGCCAGTGGAGACTCCGCATTGTGTTAATTATCCTTGGTTTGTGCCAGGCTTCATTGTTCAAATGGGTCATTCAGCACAGGGGTAGAGCTGGACTTGGTACGGCCTGGTGTGGATTTGGTTTATGAAGGAACGTAAACGCAGTGGTGCTGCTTTCGGAGAAGCCTCTTTTGGAAAGCGATTTCACTCCATCAGGCTGAATGTTTTAGTTTGTTTGCTTTATTCTGTCTCAAAATTCAGCATCTGTGACGTTATTTCCATACATTCGGAACTATACTAGTAAACATCTGCCAGCTGGTGGGGAGGTCCTGGAGGGATGTTACCCATCTAGAGAGCCCTATCCGGTGAGCTGGGCTTGCAAGACGGGTACATCACCTGAGTTGAGGTTTTTAGTCATCTTCTAAGAGCAGTAGCATGTGCTGCTGCCCTAAATCCCTGCTTTACTTATGGTTTTGGCATGTGCCCTAAAGCTTCCCCTATGTGCCTGACCCTGGGGGAGCTGAAGGCCCAGCTGGGGTTGTTTGCAGCGTGCTGCAGCAAATGGAGGCTTTCCTAGCAGAGGCTGTGAAAGAGCAATGTGCGACAAAGCGGCATCACAAGAATACATGGGATTAGAGATGGTCTCTGGAGTTGCTGTTTATATTCTGAGTTAAATTAAGGTTTCTGAAATTTGGAGTCAAGGGGGAAAGGGGTTTACTGGGAGATGTAGCTCGCAAAAGCTCATTATAGAGGCCTGGGTAAAAAGGCCCTTAGGAATCTAGTGGAGTGCTTGTATGACATATTGAGGAAAACCAGACTGTATTCCCAATTTTGCCCTTAAATATACTTTCCTGTCTTCATTAAAGTCAGTGGCAACCTTGCATATATACATCTGAGGTCAGAGTTTCGCATACTAAAAGAGGCAGGCTTAGAGTGTTTATTGTTGGTGCACAGATTGACTCTGCAGGGGATAAATGCAGTTTATTTTCATATGGCGTAGTGTAAGAATGCTTCAAGGAATCGCAGGCACCAGTGGGGGCTTATAGCAAAATCTGGAAAAATACTCACAGACTTAAAAAAAGTACAAATAATACATTTTATTTCAAGCTTAGCATTATGATATTTTTCATTCTGCAGAAAAATAAGATTAAAGAATTGGTTTTCATATGACGCTAATGGATTGGTTACATAGTTTGAGCAGATCTATGCTCAAGCTATGAAAAATCTTGAGACATGGCTGTGTAGTTTGAAAGAATATTGGTGCCGTCTCCGTGAAGTTTTCTATGCATTAACAAGTGGCCTGGACAAAGTAGGAGTAAGGTGTGTAATACCCAGTTATCTGAAGATGACAAATTGGATGTGCTTTTCACATAGCGGCAGCAGCTGTGAGATGGAAAGTGTAGGAAGACCAGGAGAGTGAAGAAGAATGGGCAGCTGCTTGTGGTGTTGGAATTAGCATAGGTGTGTGGAAATACTAATACACTTGGGGTGAAAATACTATCAGCCAGAAATTAAAAAGAGATTATTAAAATGCAGAGGAGCAGAGAAAGCCTGAGGGTACCTCACATAACTAGCTAATCAAATGCGAGTATTCAGTTTGATGTGTTGCAGAAAGCAAATGTTATTTGCCTTCCAGGACTACAAGAGAATATGTCCAAGAGCAAATAATGCATTCTTAAGTGGACCTGCTTAGCATTCCCGTGCGCTGGGGTAAAATAAGCTGGTTTGTACTTGAGACAGCATGAGAAAGGACCTAGATTTCTTTCTTGATGTTGGTTATGCCAGTGGGAACTAGCTCTGGCTGGAAGTCACACTTAAACTTATTGTACGTTCTTCTGTCATGCAAGCAGCTTAAAACCGAAATCACTTTGGCAATGGTGTTTTTCTTCATTTTATGCCATTTTTCAAAGGTTCTGGGAAAGTGGCAAAGGAAATGATGTTAGATGTCTCATTTCTTGGCTGAGGGGCACCCCACTGATCCATTGCTTTGGTGCTTGGGTGTGCTCCCAGCCTTAACAGACCCTTCTTAACCCTTTAGCACAGCTGTCATGGGTTAAATCTTGCTGCCTGCATTGCATGAATGGCTTGACAAGGGAAGCTGTGCTGCTTTTTTTCCCTCCTACTATGCTCACATGGCAAAAAACCTAAAAGGTCCTCTAACCTGCTCATCAACAGCACTGAGACAAGTGCCAAGCAGAAAAGGTAGGGATTTTGAGGGTTGTGGCCAGGGTGGCAGCAAAGACTTGCTATTCTCTTTTCAAACTACCTTACCTTTCAGGTGCATTTGCTAATAACGAGCTCTGCAGCCCCTTCCATCATTCCTGTGTGCTTGCCTCCTATAAAGGTCACATCCCCCATTTCTTGGAGCTCACAGCTGGTGACAGTTAAGTGATGAGTGAGGTCTTATTGGAAAAGAGTTAGCCCAGTTAGTCATTTCCAGCAGGGTAACTCAAGATGAGCATGGATTAACAGAGTTTGTAGGTTTCTGATTTGAACCTGGTAGCGTCTACCTTCTCACGTGTGCTGAACAGGTAGGTTTATCCTGGTTTTATTCATGCTGTACAGCAGCCCAGTCCCTGGTATGCTGGTTCATGTCTTATACTGGAAACTAGAAGCCAGCCTTGCTTCTCAGAGGCTTCCATAAATACAGGCTGATTGTGTGGTGTCTCCCCCCCCCAGGTATTAGTAAACACCTGTGACACTGTTGCTTTGTTGTTTTGCAATTACCCTCATGCCTTTGCAAGAGCAAACTCACTGGCTGGAAGGAGATTCTTGACTCAAAATGCAGTTTGATGAATGTGTAGTGATATAGTGAGCGAGCGAGACGTGATCAGCTATTTGACTTGAATTCTTCTTTGCGATCAGCCTGTCTTGCCATCATTGCCCTCTGTGAGTGCTAGCTAGTTTGTGGACTGTGACACTGGGGAATTTGTGAGTGCACAGGGGTGGAGAGGACCATTGCTTTCTCCCCAGTAGTGCCACTAGGTACAGCATTGCCCTCAACTGTATGAGGCAACTAGTGCTTGTTCCCTTTCCTTGTGCCTCATAAACTGACACCCACCCCACCCCCCCCCAGCTGGAATGTGCTCAAAGTAGCCTATGCAATATGCACCCCCAGCCCTTGTGTCCTCAAGATGGCCAAAATACCTCCTGTGTGCTGTACTGCCTGGTGAAGTGTGGCTGCTGCTGGCTGGATGGGTGATTGCTCACCAGCAGAGATGGGTGGACACAGTATTAGTGGTGGTGTAGAAGAGTCAGGGCAAACCTGCATATGGGGGCGAGCGGTCTTTGTATCTGTTTGTGGAAATAAGGAACATAATCTTCCTGGTGAGTGGTAGTCTACTCTGAGGGTAAAAAACATGTGGACATATCATTCCTAAGATGTGACTTTTTTTTTTTTCCCCTCTGTATTTTCTCTCCCTTAACCAGTTACTAAGAACGTCTCCTTTAATCTCCCCTGCCTCCCACCCCAAGAAAAACAAACGAACAAAAAAAAATCAACACAGAACAAAACAAATCACCACCCTACCGCCCCAACAACAGCAGCAGAACTTATTTCTTCAAATCACGTGGGGTTTTTCTTTCACTGCAAGATGGACTTTCTTGCTGGGCAGCTTTTGCCCAGCACCTTGAAACTCTTTGAGGTTATCCTGGTGCTGGGGTCAGTGCTCCTTCAGCCACAGCTTCTGCGTTACATTGCTTCCCATGCATTTTCTCCAATTGCAATTAATATTTCTATCTGTTACCATCTTTCTGGGCTCCTTGATCTTATCTTCAAGCCAAGCCCAGGATGTGGCATCCCAGCTAGACTGAAGGTTCTTGTAGCACCCAAACATGAGGACTTTTCTGTGATACCAAGGCCTGATTCAATCACAGAGGACTCTGTGGCTTAAGCCATAGAGACCAGGCTTAGGGACCACATCTCATAGGACATTGCAGTGATGGAACAACCACCTTGAGTTCCTCAGGGCCCAAATCGGGAGGTGATTCTGCCCCTCTACTCTGCTCTGGTGAGACCCCACCTTGAGTAATGCATCCAGCTCTGGAGCCCTCCGCACTGGAAAGACATAGACCTGTTGGAGAGGGTCCAGAGGAGGACCATAAAGTGATCAGAAGGACGAAACACCTCTCTCTAGAGGCTGAGAGAGTTGGAATAGTTCAGCCTGGAGAAGAAAAGGTGCTGGGGAGACCTCATTGTGGTCTTTCAGTACTTAAAGGGGGCTTATAAGAAAGATGGGCAGAGACTTTTTACCAAGGCTTGTAGTGACAAGATGAGGGGCAAGGGTTTACAGTTGAAAGAGGATAGATTTCGACTGGACATAAAGAAGAAATTTTTTTTTACAATTGAGGGGGGTGAGATGCTGGAACAGGTTGCCCAGAGAAGCTGAGGATGGCCCACAACTGGAAGTGTTCAAGATCAGTTTGGATGGGGCTTTGAGCAACCTGATCTAGTTGAAGATGTCCCTGCTCATTGCAGGGGGGTTGGACTAGATGACCTTTAAAGATCCCTTCCAACTCAAACTGTTCTAGGATTCTATGAAGTACTGTCCACTGGAAATGACGTTTTACGTTCTTCGTGGTGGGGTTTTCCCCTCCTTCCTCCCCCAGCCCTGAGTTTAATTCTGCCATCAGAGCCTGCTGCAGTGGCAACAGCTAAAACATAATGAATGAATTTTTATTCATTCAAGGAGTCCTTCAGGGACATAGAAAACATTTAGTGTGACTCTCTTCCTTTTCAGTAATTGTGCATGAGTGTTTCCACGTATATTGAGGAATACTCTCTGCAAGAGGCTGAAACCGCTGCTAGCAGCTCTATCCTCTGTATTCTGATGCAGTGTTCAGATAACTCCCTCCACTTGAACCAGATTGCATCCCGAGAGAAAATCTCCTCAGGAATGAAGTTGGGCAGCTTGACTGTATCATTTTATATTGTCATTTGAAAGAATCATTTCTCTGCAGCTGGGACTGTTCCTCTGAAAGAAGTGAAGGTTATAATTTACTTAGCTCCAGCAGAGCAGGGGATGCTGCACAGCCATACACACAGTCTTACTGTTTTCACAGCGTTGAGCAGCACCATCTTCTCAAACTCGGAGCCTGGGTTTTAATACAGCTTATGAGAAATGGCAACTTTTGCAAGGAAACAGAGTGAAAGTGTTAATCTGTATGCCTTTATAATTCCCACATGAAGTGAAAATTAGCCTTCTTCCACTTTGCAGAAAAATTTACCAAGAGGGGATCTGAAGGAAAGGCTGTTTTATTTTTACTTGACGTACTATACTACATTTACCTGCTTGTTATCAGTAACTGAAACCACCCTGCAGTTGTCAAAATAGGCGAAGCCTATTTTGTTTACGTATAGAAGGGTGTCTGTGTATATACTGAATTAGTGCTTGGTCCTGAATGATCATGACTGTCCACCAAATGCCCACCTGCTCCCCAGCCTCTCGAGACAGCGTTCATGGTCACTTGTGGTCCAAGCTAACTCCTGGGTATGTCACTGAAAAAGCTCTTGTGGCCCTTATTTGGAGCTGGCTTGGGCCCTACGCTTCAAGATGCTGCCCATCAGAGAGGGACCGTACCTAATACTCCAAGCTGAAATGAACTATTTTAGCTTGACATCCAAAGCCGTGCTGCATGCTTCATTCATGAGGATGATGGGAAGTATTTTCTCACCGGCAGTGGACCGGGGCTGGGGAAACATTCCTGCCCTTCGTGCAACAACTGGTGGAGGAAAGCACCTGCCAGGGATCCTGTTGCCTGGTGTGCTGTTACTTCTGCTTTTGTCTGTCAGCTGTTGTAACAGGAGTTACATTTACTGGCTGCTGATGCTGTGGGGTGGGGATCAGATTGCTTCTTATGGATTGGAAGACTCGAATGCATTGGTAGATGCTCCCATATATAGTGCCCTCTCTGCTTGATAGATAAGTGTCCCAGCAAGGCTACTAAAATAGCGCAACAGCGGAAGGTACGCAACCAACTGCTCTCTCCATCCTGATGTGAAATGTGATGGCTTTGGAGACGAGTGCAGCCATGCCCCATTGGAAAAGTCAATGAGAGGTCAACAGAGAAGGACCCAGGTATGAAGAGTCAAGAGTATAATGCCATGCTGCAGATCGGCAGGCATGTCCTCCGGGCCAGTGAAGTGGTTTTTGATGGGCACACGGAGAGGGATGTGGCTTGGCAGAAGTCAGGCAATGAATCAGATGAAACCCAGAGGTCTTATCTCTGCAGCCACTGACAAACTCTTCCGCCTTGCAGAATCAAGGACAACCGTTAGATCAAGAGCTATTGGAGGAGCTAGATTATAGTTTTATTTTTAAAAAATGAATTTTATACAGATTTACATTCAACAGGCCGATATGTTTGAAATCTGATTGCAAACAAATTTTTTTTGCACTGAAAGATGAGGCTGTTGTGATTTGATTTTCTTTTTTTTTTTTTTTTTTATTTGGCTCAAGCTGGCTTTTGTATGAGATGACTGGGGGCATTGCAAGGGTTCTGAAAATGCAGGTACGGTTAGTTGTAAGCATCCCTAATGTTCTTTCATAAAGATACAGTAAATACACATTTGTATGCATGCATGTGTATAGAAACACATACATTTGTGTAAATTTAGCAAATTGTTACAGCAAATTCTATGCATTATTTAAAAAAGTTGCATGTTATTTCCAGTTCCAACTGTCCGAATGCAGGATTAGTTTTTCTGGCTGGATTGCTCTGGAAACTTAAGTCCTGTATTTACACACATTGCTTGTGCTAGAAATGATATAATCCTATTTCAGAGCAGTTTAGTCATTGATACTAGCGTAGGTTCACAGAGGTTAGATGATGCAAACATAAATCAGCAGAAGCTGGGTTCCAATGAGAGTTTAAGTTTTCAGAGCCCTGGAAGGCACTGGCAGTCATCTTAATGTGGAAAACTAACACACAGACCGTAAATATGCTGAGTGCAGTGCTTTTCGTGGCCATGAGCAAAGCACATAAATTTTTTTTTAAAAAGGAGCTATTTGTGTATGTTTGTGCAGCATTTTGTGTTGTCACTGCCAATCTAGCTTCCCTCTGTCCTCTTTCTCAGCCATTTTAAAGAAATTAATCTCTCTACTCCTGCATCCTTCCCCTTATGCTCTTTGGGGAACCCAAATCTCATTGTATTGTGCTTAGCAGAGGTAAATACCTATTGGAAAATGAAGCAGCAGCTTAGAAGGTGTGTTGTTCTGCTGCAGCTTGTAGAATACTTGCGTGCTCTTCTGAGCATGGTTTTGCCCCACCTATCCATCTGACTTCTCCCTCCTGTGGTTTTATAGCCCTTCGGCAGTGGGAAGCAGTTACACATATCCGAAGTAACCCTAAATGATTTATCCACTTTTTTTCTTGTCCTTTCCAGTTGCAGCACATTTTCCTATACAGATTTTTCAAGTTTCAGCCTTTTAGTCTTGTGGGGGTAGGCTTGCTTCTGTTCTCCTAAATTAAGTAAGCTCAAGCCATGCTATCATTGATATGCTCTCAAATCAAACCTTGTAATCTCTTCATAAACTGTCTTTTGGCCAGATCATGAAGTTTGCACTGAAGATGAAATCAATAGGCCTTTGCCTAAATAAAAACCTCAGGGTAAGGTTTTTGTAGCGTGAACTCATTACGTATGTGAATTTAACCCTTCCCCTTAAGACAGTGGTCATGGTTTGAACCGAATGTTCATCGTTGCCTCCTAGTGCTTTCTTTTTTCTATCACAAAGGCTTCTGGTTGGATCCTGACTGCTGTTCTCGCATGCGACCATAAGGGTCTTTCTTGGTGCCTCCCCTAGTTACCTAATGTCTTCTGTCCAATGTCTTTAATTCAGGACATAAGACATCACACTTATCTGGCTTAGCCTTTGACTATTGAAGCAGCAGAGCCTTGTCTTCAAAAATGGAGAGAGGACAGCCTGTATATAAAGTTTAATGCTGTAAGGTAAATCATCTCTGCTTTTATGTCATGGTACTGAAATCTGTGTAAGAGCACAGACGCGTGTCAGGGCAGAAACTGGCCTCTCTGTTGTAAACCTTTGTTTTGGAGACAAGCTTGTTAGGTGGGTGATTATCCTTCTTCTCTCTCCTGTTTTTGTTTTGGTTTTGTTCTCAAAAGCTGTCAAAGTAGCAGGGTGGTTGTAGGCCTTTTAAAATACTGGTACTTATGAGCCAAGAGAAAAGATGTGTGTTACAGTAATAAGTAGCTGCAACAGAAGGATCTAATTGTTCTGGGGCTTCTGGTGACCTCATGAACCACATGAGCAGGCTCAGGGTGGCTTCTCACCACATGCCCCAGATGGTAGGTGCTTTGATTGCACGGTTGTATTTGAAAATTAAACTAGTTGTACTTTGATTGCTTCAGCTCACTTTTTGTACTCCTCTTTTCTTGTGGTCATCTCAAAACCTCCCCTTCTTCCACCCAAGAGTGACTTGAATGTGTGCTGTGTTTTGGTATGAGAAGCCAAACCTGTACGGCATGGGTCTTCAGCTACTGTCTTGGCGTAAAGTTTTCTGCCATGATGGCCCCTCGTGGCTTCATTGCTGAGCCCTACATCCATCCTCCTTGTGCTTCCAGTTAAACACCTTCCTATTGCTCACCTCCTCCAGCAGCTCCTGCTTGTCCACTGGCCTTCAGCCTCCTAACTTTCCTCTTCCCAAAATGCTGATTTTTGTTTTGGCTGGGAGTTTGTGAACATATTATACCTACGTGCAAAATATGGCACTGGCTAGTGGTGCAAATTACCCAATCTGTGTTCGGTGATGACCTTGAGAAATGCGATGTCTGGTGCAGCAATACTTCAGCATATGCGCTCTTGTGTCACAGCATGCGGGTGATAAGTGACGTGCTGCTTTTGGTGCCGCACATGGAGCAGACTGCGACCAGTGGCCTGTAGGCTGCCCAGGTGCCAGAAATGTAGCTTTATGCTCTTCTTGCATACTCAGCCTCTGCTGTGACCTGCAGGCTGGGTGGGTTGGTGTAGCAGTAGCTCGGCTGGAAGCAGCCCCCTGTGTGGGACTTCCCCAGGGCCAGGGTTGGGCTGGTGGGCTTCTGCATGGGATTTCCACCGAAGTCATCAGGATTGCTTGGATGCAGGGGTGGGAGTTGGTGGTTCCTTTTACTGGTTTCCTTGAATTCAGACACAAACGACATGTAAACCTTGTGGTGGGAATGCACTGGGGGGATTACAGTCCAGGGTGCTCATTTCCACGGGACTTCCACTGAGTTCAGCTCACCGAGCAGTAGGTTGGGCATGGCTTTCATAAGGTACTTAATGGTGCTGATAACATTGATTGCCTTTGCTTTAAAGAGTGCCTGTTTAGAGGGAGGTATGGCAACTCCAAGCCAATACATACAGCTTTGCTGCATAAACAGCAAATAGTGCTCCGCATACAATCTGTGCTTTGTTCCATGGTTCAAAATTTCCATTTTTCTCCCCAAGGTCTACTGATTTGTAATGCTAGGTGTGAGACTCTCGCTGTAAGGCTGCCTCCCTGTCAGGAAAAACCACTGGTAAGCAGATGCCTGCTGTGCTCAGCTCCACCAGCTGTTGCGCAGGCCGACAGCTAAAGATACGTGTTTTGCATCTTCCGTGGGGAGTGTTTCACGTTAGTGAGTAATTAGCTTTAATAATAATTAAGGTTGGATAGACGTAGTTTGTACCTCTATAGTGCATTTATTTTGAGAATCTCAAAATGCATGTAGTTGCAGGCTAGCAGCCTGGAATAAATCCTGATGCAGCTGGGGTTAGCGGTTTTAACCCTGCTGTCCCCTAATGAAAAGTGTGGGAAAGCTGGAAATAAGAGCTCCTTGTCACTTGTGCAGCAAATCCTGGGTAGCGCCCCTCCTACCCCCACAGGGCTGCTTGTTGTGTATCTTATTTTAGATAGATGTTTTACAGTAGCTCTTGCGAGCATCAGCAGAGATCCATTATGCTCCCCCCAGAGCAAAGCGTAAATGGGAGGCGATGGCAGCCCTGCCTGGCAGAAGTCCGGTGCTGTTCAGTGGGACAGTGGTGAGAGGGATGGAAGCAAAGGGGGTACCTGGAGCGAAGCGGAGCTATCACAGCCTCGTTCTATTTAATGAGAGAAGGCTTGTGAAGGCACGGGTTAGTTTAAGGGACAGGAGGGCTGAGCTGTCTTCTAAATCTGTTCTCTGTGGTTTTTCTTAGCATTTGGCTGCGCCTCGCGTGTTACTTGGAAGGCTGAAAAGCAGGATCATGTCTATTTATTAATCTTTACCTAATAAAGATAACTACCAGATATGTTCTTTGGCCTTAACAAAGAGATATAATTAGTGATGAGATTAGACATGACCCAAGAGAAGGTGCTTTGCTTAGGAAAACATTCAGCGATGGCTTATAATACAGTGTGTCTGAGGCACCACATCCTCCCTGGAGGCCTCGTCTCGAACCGCGCAGTGACCCTTCCCAGTGCTTCGGTGCCGTAGGAAGCCTAGGAAGAATACTAATGATAAAGGGATGCACAAAGCAAGCTTTGCCTCAGTCAAACAACACACCGCCAACCTAAAATTATTCAGCAGAAGTTTAGTTGGCAAAGTTAATAATTTATGGTTCTGGCTGATAGCACCCCATGCAATAGCAGTGTGTTCAGCAGCCCCAGACCTGATTAAATATGCATGGACTCATTGGATGCAATTTCAGTGCAATTAGTGTATGAAGGCAGAAGGAGCTGTATCATTTCTGGAATTGTACTAAGAGGCTCTGGTCGTTCTTCCATTATAACATTTTACAGGATAGTAATTGTTCCACATCAGCTGTATTTAAGTACACTGCTTTAAGGAGCGGCTGCCTGCCGTGTTATGTGCCATATGAGAAGACAAGTACTCTGCCTGTCACTAGGCATGGAGATTGCTTGGAAATACTAAACTAGTACAGGACTAGAGACAGCTTGTTGCAGTAGAGCTTGTAGCCTCACGTGCACTGGATTTGTATGTGCTGGCAGCGATGAGTGCAGCCTGAGGGAAAGGTTAGACCAGAGAAGATCATCGATCTCGTTTGCTTTTCTTTTTCTCTCTCTCTTTTTTTTTTTTTTCTGTAAAAACTTGTGTATCGTGCTCATTGGTGGGACTTCTGACCACCGGGCACAGGAGCTTAAATACATGTAGAAGCACTTTAAAATGAAGAACGGGGAAAAAATGGTACTGAATGTTCTACAGTCAGCGTTGTCATCACTGAGGTATGTGTCCTGGCAAAACACTGGTGCTTGAACGACTTTCCTTCCTAGAGCCCCATCACCAACAGTTATATTTCATCCATCCCCAGCACAGCCAGCCCCACAGATGGAGATGAGTCTGACCAGTTTGCACCAGTTGACAATCTGGCTTATTCTGTTTAATGACCAAATCCTTACTCTTCTCTGCAGCATCCTTAATTCTCTTCTCTCTCCTGTTCTCTTTGTCCATACTTGCCTGCACTGGCTCCTTTCGCCTTCCTCCTAGCTGTATGCTATGCAACCTGCTGCCCACTTGTGAGCCCATGTTGTCTGAAGCTACTCCAACTCCCTGGGTTTGTGGCGCGTGTGCTTTTGTTCTCCAAAATACATAATTTTGCTAGCTTTTCACCTAGTGGTGATTTAAGACACCCCTCTGAAGTACTGGCTTGCCTTCAGATGTGGTTCCCTTGGTGCAGAGTCGCCTGAAAAAGCAGGTCTCGATGGCAGCTTTAAGGGGAACATGGGCTCAGCAGCTCAAGACAAGACAGGAGCTCGAAGGGAGGAGTGCCAAAAGCGTCTCAGTGCCGTGGTGGAGAGAGTGAGAAGAATTGGGATTGGAGCAGACTGCTGGAGAGCATCTAGTCCAACACCTGGCTGGAGACAAGACTAGCTTCTAATTTAGGTCACTTAGCTCAAGGGCTGTCCAGCTAAAGGTGTTAAACAGAAAGAACAAGAAAAAGAACCTGTGTTCCTGCTCAGCAAATAAATGTGTAAGTGAATTGTTCAGGCCACGGGAAGAACTTTCATACTTCTGCATTGGTTAAAATCCTGAAGATGTGCAACCTGTATTTACCGGTATGAGTTCATACAGGTGTCTGCTCACCTGGTTGTTTGATCTTGGTGCGTTATTGTGTCTGTCCTGTGGAGGCCTGGGTTTGTGTTATTTTTTGTAGTGCGCTAGTGCAGAGAGGGGGCGGCTGTGTGGTCTTGCGTGTAAGGCTGAGACTGCTGGCTTCTTATTCAGAAGTTCGGTCCTTACATCCCTGTGAGGACATCTTTAGCACTGGGGTTTTCAAAGGAGCCTAAGGGTAGGCCAAAAGCAGGGCAGGAATTGGACATTGAGGACTGCATTGATGCCTAATTTTACCAAGATGCCTGCGGCTGCCCTGCCCTTCACTCACCCCTTGTCTGCTGCCCTCCAGAAACCTCCAGGGCCATCGGTGTCTAGGTACAGGAACCTGGGAATTTAGGGCAGCTGAATACCGCCCTTAATGCCTCACGGACCTGTTGAATATTCAAGCCTCTAACTCCCTCCCTTTGCTTCCCAGACAGTAATTTGGGGATAACAGAGGTGTCTGCTTCTCAGAAGTGCTGGCAGGATTAATGGATGAGCATTTGGGAAGCCCTTTGAAGAGGAACGCCTTGAGTAGTGGTGGTGTTGCAGGGTGGCAGCTCACATTTGCTCATTGCATGCGGAGGGGAGGACAGCCTGAGCCACCTCTGGCCAAAATTTAATTACAGTCTATAGGTTAGCGCTCCTCATACAAGGTTACTCAGCAGAGCTCTGCTGCCATGAGTCCCTTCTCTGCCTGTGGTGATCTTCGGCTGGGTTGCAGGAACCAGGAGTGGATTCAGAGGTATGTGTGCTGCACAGTCAAATGGGTATTCCATCTGATTCGTGGAGCCCAGGGAAAGGTAATGCCTGCATGGTAGTGTTGGAGTTCAATGTATGATGTCTAAGTGAGCTGTCAAACCTGCAAAACCCCAAGAAGTCAGACAGCTCTGTGTTGATGGTGCTTTGGAGGAAGGTCATGCAAATAGTTCGTTTCACCACGGGCACAGTGGTGTTGACCTTTATCAAGTGCTTAGTGCTTTTTATCATTGAAGGCGTTACTTTCAGCTGCAGAACAACCTTTTGAAGGACAGAGCTGTTGTTAGGATGTGCTGTACAGATGCAGAGCCTCGGGCACGAGGCAGTCTTTCAGGTGTCACATGGAAACCTGTGGGTGGGCAGGACTTGAAGCTAATCCTTCCACATGGCTGCCTACTGGGCTTGTCTCCATTTCCTCCTTTGCCTTTGTGCTTCATTGAGAAGCAGAAGAATAACTGATTGATAGCTTGAGTCTGTCCCATTTGGTTGTCAACTTTCAAGATATGATAGCGGAATTGCAGCAAGTGATGATATGGTGAGGACAGATCAAAGAAGAAGTTTGGAGTACAGAGAAGAGGGATGCAGGAAGGAGGGCCAAAGGAAGAGGGAATGGTGGTGGAGGACTGAATGTCGTCTTGCTCATTTATGTTGAGAGTGACCCATATAAATCCATGTGGGATGATATTGGCTGCCACTTACATGTTAACTCGGTGAAGTGTGTCTCAAGCAAGGAGGTAGAAAGAAAAGCATGGCCTAATGAGGAGAAAGAATAAGAGAATTTGTCAGAAAGAAAGAAAAAAAACCACAAACAAACAAAAAAACCCCCCACGTCTTGAAAGTTTGGGCGAGACCATTTGTAGCTCACAAGAAACTTTAAGCATCTATTTTTTTTAATTTGTAATAATTGCTTTTGCTACCTTTAAAAATGTAATTTGTATTCAGTCAATGTTTTCTATGTGTATTTTGTTCACATTCTGAAAAAGAATTTAAAACTGCGCATTATGAAAGTCAGCTAGATTCAGCTTTACATCGGTCAATTATTTATTTTTTTATTTTCCCTTAGGAAAATATTTCCCATGCTTTTAGTTTTCCATGCCACTACTTCTGGAGGATCTGTTCTTTTCCAAAACTTAGCTGTTGTGCATCTGGCTGTCGGTAGCACTTGTGGTGGTGTTGGGTTCTTCACCAAGACAGGAAGTTCCTTGAGTTGTAGCATAATAAAATCAATATGAGTTTTGTGCATATGTCTACTGATCTTGAATATTCTATTTGTTGTTTTTCCTCTAAAACAGTACTTCAGGATATTCTTACATTTTCAGAAAGGTCCTTCCTTGCAGGAGAAATCATAAATAATGAGGTTTTAGTGGAGGTCGAATGGATGGAGGCTTTTGAAGTAAGGAGAATCCTGTATAGAATTCCCTGTTTTACCTTCTGCAGGAATAGTTTGCCTTCTGTGTAAAGGTGGTCCAAGTTACAGAAATAAATTGCCCAAAGGGGTGGGCAAGGAGTTAGCCACTGCAATGCTTTACAAAGAATTTAGTAGCAATTTGGAAAGCTGAAGACTGTTTCTCTTCGCAGCATTTGTATGTGGCAAATGCAATGGCAAAATTCTCTCGTTAAAAATGGCCTGAGACTCTTCCAGGATAGTTTTATAAAAATTAATTATTGCAATTATTCATTAGAGGCAGCATTCAGTAACAGAATGAAGTATGTATGTGGGGAACAGATTATTGCCTTAAAGGCAATGATACATTCATATTAAGATTTGCATAAACATAAATTGATATATAATCAAGTAGACCGGTTCTAGTGAGGTTCTGCATATTCAGCAGCTCTGAAAGAGAGGTTGGTTTGTATCTTCCGTCAGTCTTCAACAGTAGAAGCATGTAAATCATTTTCCCATGAAAATTTAAGTTAGAGTTGCAACATTATTAAACTGACTACTCAAAACAACTTTTCTCAAGAGCAAGGATAAACCAAGGAACTAATAGTTAAATACTGCCTTCAAAAACAAAATAAAAAAAATCAGATTTTTTTTCAGTGGAAAGCATTAGTTAGTTGGGGCCATGGGAACTGTTTATTTAATGATGTAACCTTTAATATAGTGGTGCTTTAAAAGACTTGGGTAGGCATGGCTTAAATACTTCTTTTATTTCTAGAATATCAGCTGATCACTTGAATGTAAACAGAAAAACACGAGTTCTTCATCCACCAAAAGCAGGGTGATACTGTCATGTAACTAAAGTGGGGTTATGGTGGATTGCAAGCAGGAATTTTTTTTTTGTCCCAAACCACAGGGTGTTTTTGATTAACTGGTTATTCCTGGCCTCTCGAGGGAGAGTTTGAAAATTCAGAGTAAGAAGGAATAGCAAGACAAATGGAAGGGTTTGACATTCTGATTCAGATCATCTCAGATGTGTTGGGGACGGAACCAGTGTGACTGAAAACGTGACCACAAAGTCTGTCTTTGACTGTGGATTTTAAACCTGCTTTCCTTTTTGGCAGAAGAAAGCAGCACTGAAAGCTTGCTGCTGTTGGTATATAACCTACAGATTTTTTCCTTTTTCAGTGCTATGTGGTGATGATGATCGTAGACCTCCAGTTTACTGAGGTCCAAATGCTTTTGTGCATCTCAAAAGCGATGCTATTGCCAGCTGCTGTGATTTTTACTGCTAGTGTTTCAGGGAGTATTTCCTTACTCCCTATAAAGCCCCAGCTACTACAGTGGGATTTCAGAAGAATTGCTGTGTTCATTTGATTTTCCTCCTTCCCTCAATATCCACCCCCACTGTGCACATGTCAGTTTTTACACGCTGTGGCTGTGCAAAGGAGCTCAAAAATAGGAAGCATGTGTGCTCCGGAGGCTCAGAAACCTTACAGCAAATAAAAACAATTATGGTTTGAAAATACATACATTGGGCTTTTTCAGCCCATAGCACATTAGGGGAGAAGAGGGCAGCTGGCAGATAGAGCTTATACCTTTGTGATCGGCTGATCTGAGCCCCTGACCCCCGGTACAGGTTATGTGCATCTAAAGGAGCTTCAGCCAGGTGAGTACAGCACACTGGGAAAGGTGTTGGAGAACATATTAAACATGAACTTCACATTTTGCTATATATACAGTTCAAATATTCTTTTATTTAATAGTTTGCCTTAGCATCCTGATGCTGTTGCCACAGTTGCCTTTAAAACAGAAGCTGTGCCTGAGGATTAACTGATCAAAGATGTACAGGAGTATCATCTAGTTTATTCAAGCAGGTCCTCCAGGTCACAGAGAAAGTACGTGAAGGGGTATGGCAGGACTTTTCTGCTTGTGCTGTGACTGCTGAGTGGATTTTCGGTTGGTCTCAGCCCGGAGAGGCTGTTGAGACCTGGCTGACTTGAGCGGGCTCAGGACCAGACCTGTGCAGAAGCTTTCTTTCACCATATCACCCGAAGACACGGGTCCCCGTTAACCCCTCGTACTCAAGTTATAAATTCATGCTTGCGGAGACAGCAGACGGAAGGATTCATGTACCTTCTAAACTCTTATTTGAAATATCAAAACGTGGCTTGATGTATGTGGTGTGTATGGATGCATTTGTGATGGACTCCCTTTTTCTCCCAAATCCTTATTAAGTAAGAAGCAGCAGTAGCTGGTAATCGAAGACGTGAAATACATTTATTATCTGAAGACTAACAACCTCCTATACAAACTGATGTCTTGAGTCTGCAAATACAGGAGTCATACGAGGCGCCTGGATACCGTACAGCACTATAATTAAGTGCTTTTACCTGGGGCTTGTCCTTATTTAAAACAAACAAGACGGTGGTAAAAATGATGGAGACGTGCCTGCCAAAGTAGGTGAGCATTTTCTACCTGTCATGATCGCTAAAAATATACAAAGTAAGTTGTGGGAAGAATGCATTTCAGGCAATAAAGGTTCTGTAGAAAACTATAGTTTGTCCACAGTGTTAATTTAGAGGGGGGACTCAGTGAGCAGCAATTTGGAAAATGTACCCTAATAAGCCTTTCTGGACTGCAGTTCCTTTAGCTGTTTTGAATATTCAGAGCAAACTTTGGCACATGTAGTTTGCAAGTTGCTGGGTTGCTCCAAGATGGCATTGGCGTTGCCTGCCAGGTCTGGGTCAGGCTGTTCTTCATCTTATGTCTGAGCATAACGTCCTAACAGCCTTGCTGTGCCAGTGGCCCCGAGTGCTGGGGTTTTCGAGCTTGGCTGGTAGCCTGGTGGGATTAGACAGCAGAAGCACCGCTTCTTGGGATATATATCTCGGGTGGATACAGTGGCATTGGTTTGGGGGAGGAACGTGAATGTGACTTTTTGGCCGAGACTGTGCAGTATCCATTGGTAGGGTCTCATCTGGGCAGACAAAGAGGGCCTACCTCCTGTTGGCACATGGAGGGGCTCCCCTTATGCCCCGCTAGGCCCGGCCGGTGGGCACCCGTGTGGGCAGAAATGATTTTAAACCCAGGTCCCAGTGTCGAGGAAACACCTGGGTACCTGCTGGATTTGAGGTGCATGCTGGAGGAATCTTAGTGGTGGCAGCAGGAGCTCAGTACCTACTGTCCTGAGTCACGGCTCAAGTGATGTTCCTCTGAAAGTGTAGCTCTTCAACTTTTGCAAGTTTAGATCATTTCAAAGTTGCATCTAAAGCTGGAGCATGAGGTGTTAGTTCCAGCTCAGGAGCTGTGTTTTCAAAGACCCTCAAGGTGGGCTGACCTGGTGGTAGCCCGTGGAGAAACAAGAGTTGTTTGCAAGGGGTTTGAAGTTCTTTCCGATGTCTCTGTGATGAATGCTTGGGTGCGGTGGGTGTAAATAGTTACTGAGACGTTGACTTGGTTGGTGGTGAGGAAAATGTTAGTGACAGAGAGAAATTAATGGTTCCATTTATACTCTTTGAGCGTTTATTTTTTTCTTCTGTGAGCGTGGCTTCCACAGACGTGCCATCATCTGAAAGAGCTAAAGAGGTCTTTATGGGCTTGGGACCAGAGGTAGGAGCCATGCTCTGCACAAACACACACAGATTATTTTTTTTTTGGAAGTGCTGTTTACTTATAGAACAGAATGTTTCTGCGTCAGAAATCTGGCCACTGGCTCTTCCCATAGGGCTCTTGCCTGTGTTTCCCCAAAGAAGAGACACCTTTAACACTGCTAAAGTGAAGCTGCCAACAAGGTAGGTGTTGACTTCACGTGAAGCTGGATGCACTCAGTTCTAGTAAGGTCAGGCCCTTGGTAAGGGCTGTCTTTGAGTAGATATCCAACTTGAAAAGGTATTAGCTAAAAATCCTAAACACGAATTTGCTTGTTGGGGTAGGCTTTTTATTTTGTTGGTACCTGCCATGCTAAAAGTCAGGTTGGCTTGTGGAAGAGTTGTGAGCTTGTCCTGTGCCCTGTGGTCAATTTAGAGCTTTTTGAGCATGAGGAGCATGTCTTCAGGTGCCCTGGCATGAATGCATGGCCACATGTGGTTGAGCAAACCAGCCCTGCTCAGACAAAGGTGTCTTCCTGCATGCTGCTCCTTCTGGGGAGAGAACAAATGAGTGAGAGATAGTAGTAATTCAGCAAACACAAGAGTAGAATGCCTGTGTCAGAAAACATATAGATTGGTGTGTTTATCAGTATTGACCCAGTACATTCGCAGCTACACCCAGACTACTTACCTGTGGCAATTACCATCCATCTTGCTTTTCTCTTTGGTTTCATTGTAAGCTGCAAAGAACCAAGACTCAATTACCTGTGTTGCACGCAATGCAAACACTGCTGTAGAAGGCGAAGCCTGTAATCTTCAGCGTTTCTCATCCAAATGCGGTTATTCTGATTGCCACATTACAAGCCTTTCTACAGATGTTAACCCTCTCCTTCTGTCTTTTTATTCCTCCTCTGCAGAGCTTTAAATCCCCATCAGCTGCTGTGGTAGATCTCATGGTCCTACAATCATCCTTTGATTTTAATGTTTTGGGTTTTTTTTTTCTAACCTCCGAAAGGAGACCCTGGGCTGAGTTAAGGTCCTTCAGGGTCTGAGCTGTTCAAATTTAGCATTTAAGCATGTGCCTTTGTCCCACTCACTTCAGTATGAATTAAAAATCATGTATGTGGGCACCAAGGAAGATCCAGTTGTTCCTTTTGCTGAAGATGTGGGAAGACGCAGCCACAGCCTAGAGGCGATGGAGCTCAGGAAAATGGAAATTTTAGCATCCACACCGCTTTTTTTTTTTTCCTTTTCATCTGTATCTATTTTCCTTGGCACTAAAAATACACAAAACTTCATTATCTTAGAAACAAAACCAAAACAACCTTTTCTTTATTCATGAACTGATGTCTGTTTTGAAATCTCATCAGGAGGGAGGGGAGAAGAAAAAAGTTTCTTTATTTTGCTGGGTTGTTTACTTCCACTGGGTGCTGCTGGTAGAAATCCCGCAATAGGTGCTGCAAGGCAAAACGGATTTTGAGAGACTTCCGAATTTAGCACCATGATTCAGCAGGGTCCTAGAGCAGAAGCCCTGGTGCGTGATGGAATTAGGAGCTAAAATGAGGCAGAAGGAGGAAAAAAAAGCAGAGCCTCAAATGGAAAGCGAGCGATTTGTGATTAGCCATAACAAGCAGCTTTCTCAATGGGTTTGTGTATGCCTGTGTCACCCAAGCACAGAAATCCCAAATCCTTTGCCAAGCATGCCCCCTGTGTCCCCTGTTTGTGCCCATGTCCCCAGGCACCTTCTTCCAGCCCCCTCCTGTCCCCTGTGCTGTGGCCAGGCGAGAGGCAGCGTGCCCCCTGGCTCCTTCTGACCCCATGTCTTGTTGTCAATTTTGATTCATTTTGGAGAGACTCAACGTTTTGGAAACCTCATTCCCTCCCACAAACGGGGCTGAGAGTGGCCATGGGTTCAAAAGGGACCCCAGGGGACCCAGGAGGCATGAGGGTCCCTGCCCTGGGAGAGCAGGCTGCTGTGGAAGAGCACAGCCTGGGTAAAGAAGGGGAAAGATGTTTCGGAAAGAAGCTAACGCAGTCAGCTAACCATATTACATTTCTGAAAAGAAAATGGAAAATGAGAGAAACCTGAGCTCTTCTGTTCTGTATTGCAAAACGCGGTACAGAATTATAGACAATAAAATTTCACGTGTGAAAGAGCATCTAAGAGTGGGAGATTTGGCTTATCACCACTGATTATTTTTTCATTTTCTATTCTCCTGAAATTGTCTAATAACATTTTTAATTACCTTTTCAATATTGTTCTTTATCATAATGGTTTTAATTTTGAGGCCATTCTGTGTTTTCCACTTAAAATTAATCTTTTCCTTAAATTTCCTCTCTTCCCTCATGCTTGTTAGATGCTGTTGAGTCAAGAATCAAAATTTTCTTTTTTTCTTTTTTTTGTTAAGGGATTATATAATTTTATGTCAGATACTCTGTTATGCACATGAAAACAGAACTAAACAAATTTCATGCTTCAGGATATAGCTGCTTCTCTGGAGATGAGGAAAGATGTTTTGCCATATTGCATAGTCGCCTGGGTGCCTTGGTCCCGCAAGTGGCCGAGGAAGCGTTGAGCATCTTTGGGTGCCCTGTGAAGGCTGGGGGAGTCAAGGGCACCTCTTACTGTAGCAGCAGGTATTGCTCGCTGCTGGAGGTGGGAACATCAGCCCAGTGATGTGTTATGTTAAGGCGAAGCACATACTTCTCTGTAGCTGCTAGACAGTTCTTACGTGTTTTACAATGGGGTCCCTTTCTCTGCTTCTGTAGTTTTAAAATGTCTGTGTAATGTGCAATGCAGGTAACAATCTCTGCAAATCAAGTCCCTTGACCAGTTTATTGCACTTTGGGACTTTATCAGCTGTTTGTCGTGTTGTCAAATTGTAAACCCCTGAAATTTCCCAAGAAGGTTAGCCAAACCAATGTTTATACATATTTCTCTTTAACTTTGGAGTGGGAGGGAATTTCTACCAAAATAGCTCAGATATTTCCAAGAGCAAGATTAAGGGGAAATACATTGTATGGTCCAGGTGAGATCTTTTGGGAGTGGGCATCCTAGGGTCTGGCAGAGGAGCTGCTCAGTGGCAGGCATGCCTCCTTCCCTGTCCTCGTGAGGATCTGCACAGAGTAGGTGAAGTGCAAAGCCTTGAGGGGAGGAAAAAAAAAATAATGTCATGCTGGGAAAAGTATATTTGGCCACTGGTATTCCCCTTTCTTCCCCCCAGCTGTACAGTGGTCGTCCCCGCCGGGGCAGCCCTCGCTGCTGGGCTCCTGGACCCCAGGGCAGGTGGGTGCCCTCGGCTCCTCGTGTCGGTGTCGCAGCTTTGCCTGGATGGTGTCACAGCTATGATAGAGCTGCCCCTGACGGGATTACCAGGCTGCTACCTTGTATTCCCGTTCTCCCTGAGCTCCAGCCTCTGGGCTCTCATGGGTTTAATAGGTGTATGAAGTAACGCACAGGTGATTCTGCACGCCTTTTTGAGACAAATTATCCCTTACTTAAATAATCTGGGAAGCTGTTAGTTATACCCACAAACCTTCATGCATTTCCATGCCCCAGTGCATTTCTCAGTTCGGAGCTTTCATTGGGCTCAGGTGCCTGGGGTTCCACTCCGACTGCCGCAGGCACAGCCAATGCGTCCGGGAGCTTCTCCTCCTGTCCCTGAGCAGCTCACTTTGCCCTCGGCAGGGCTTGCGATCAAACAGCAATTCTGCATGTTAGGAAAGGATGTTTTCTGCTTGCAGCCTGCTCCCGTATCTGCCCTGTAGTCTCTGAGCAGAGTGTGATCAGCAAATCGCTCAGCCCCCTGCCAGGGCTGTGCCAGTCCCAGCTCCTGCAGGTCCCAGCACAGCGGTGGCTCTGCTGGATTAGTTTTCTTCCTTCAAGAGAGATTTTTTTCATAGGTGTCTGCTGCTATTTCACGGTCCTGTTCTCTTGTGCTTCAGTTTGGAAGTGCAGGGTTTTTTTGCTTCTGCAGTTTTCCGATAACTGAGCAATAGTTTACGATTGCTCCGCAGTAAATTTAATTTTTGGTGTACTGGCCTAGTTACATAAGTGATCTGAATCCCTCTGGATCTCTCCTGTGGTTGCTTTGTATTTACTACTCCCTTCAGTTTCATGTCATCAGCAATTTAGCAATTTTACAGCTGGTTTCTCCAAGTAATTTATAGACATTATCAACAGGGTGGAATAGATACTGAAAATTTGCTGCATAGATCCCACTGACTTTAAATGAACTACTTTTGTATGAGCAATAGTTGTTGATGGGGGTGGGGGGGCTGTGTGTGTGATGGCAAATATTCATATGTCAGGCAGGCAACATGTGCATGCTGATGACCAGGAGGTAGGCTGGCCATAAATTTTAGTGCCAGCGTTGGGGAGTTTGGGATCGATGCTTTTGAGCGTTTCCAGCCGGATACCCACACTGATATATATATATATAAGCCATTGCAGCCGTGTTAACGGCAGAGACTATTGTCAGCATCACCTTGAAGGATGCCTGCAGTGAGATACTAGCTTAATTCCTTCCCCTGGGAGGTACAGGTATTTCTTCTGCTGCTCCTTTGGAAGCAGTGCTTAGGGCAAGGATGCTAAATCTCCGTGCTCTCCACAAAATAAAGAAAGGAGAAGAGATCCTAAGAAGAACCGCGTGGCTGAAAAACTCTTCAGCTTGGCAGCATGAGGAGTGAAAAAAGAGGTGGATGCACATTTGTGCAGAACTGCCTGGGCTTTTCTTCTGTAGCCATAGCCCTGGGGAGCAGGAACTACCCAGGAATAGGCTGCCCTTCCATAGGGTGCCATAGCTGCTGGCCCCTTAGAGAGTATGTCTTAGGAGCAGGCTCTGTCCTCCAGGAAAGTCCAACCCTGAGGTGTTCCGTGTCATTGTGCGTAAAATCCATGACATTGCTGACCTCAAGGCTGTGATGATGGATGTGAAACTGGGGGGCTGACTCATTCCGTCTGGTAATTCAGGCTGAAAGCTGGCGTTCCCCAACCTTTTTTCGACATTTAAGAGGTGTTCCCCTTTTTCTCTGAAGAAAAGTAAACACAAGAGAGCTCCAGCCGCTCTCACTATTGCTATGTCGTTGTCAAGGACTTTCTTCATGACTGCAGGCGCTGAGGACTGAGTTAAAAGAGTAAAATTAAAGCTGGTGGTGGAGAATAGTGGGGAGGGCACGTCCCTACACCTCGCTGGCTCACTCTTCCTCTTCAGGGGGAAGTGACACGCACTCAGAGAGATGTTACAACAAACATCTACTCTGAAGGGCAACAAAACGCATCCGTTCTTGTGGGGAATATTAAAAGTTGACCTTTAGCAATAATTTAATGGTTGTTAGAAATTTTTGGTGAATAATACATGGGCTTCCCCAAGAAGCCTCAGATTACCTAGGGAGAAAAAAATCTCTCACCTCTTCTCTGGGTGAGAGAGATATGCATTGCAGGTGCTGCATGCATCAGTAGGGACCTGCTGGGTAGGTGCTGATGGAGAGAAACCTGCCACATGCCCTCCGTTTCCAGTGTTATGAGCATCACAAAAACTTGTTTTGAATGTTGGCAATATTTGTCTTGGCCCTGCCACTGTTACCAAAAAAAAAAAAAAAAGTAATTCAAACAAACCAGCCCTTTGAAAGTGGTTGGGATATTAGATAGTTCTAATTGCTTTTCTCTGCAGTGTGAAAACAGTCCCCTCCCTGCCAAACACACCTGTGATCACTAGTATTTTCTTTTTGCTTATCTGTGCATAACTGTGCTGTATTTTTGTGGTGACATTTCATACCTGGTTTTGATACTCATTGTTTTGCTTTTCCTCTCAAAAGGGATGAGAAAATTTCAGCCTTCCAAGGTAGAAATAAGCCTTTTATCATCGTAGTATCAAAAGAGTGATTAAGGGAGAATTTCAGGTCCTTTTTCTGGTTGATTTTCAGGTCCTTCTCCAGTTTTCCATTTGCCTAAGTAATTCCTTGATCCCAGAGCTGACCCTCTTGATTTCTCAGTTGATAGGAGCACTGCTGAAGGAAAGAGGAAGACTGGCAAAATTGGTCTCTGGAAAAGCACCCTGGTAACTTAATAAGTAGCATAGGATGGGTATTGTTTAAAACCCACCACACATTCAGTTCCTCGTAGGCTTCAAAACAGCTGTTTCGGTGGTGGTTTCAGTAGTTTCGTCCAGGAAATTCAGGCACAGTCGGCAGTAGCGGTGAGGGAAATGACTATAAATGTATAAAAACACATTTACGTACTGTTGCCAATACTTTTAACACGGCAAAGGGCTAATTTCTGAGGTTTCTCTTGAAAGTGTGGGCTCCATAGCCTGCCTTGCCAGGCATGCGCTGACTTATTTGCCCTATATTCATTACCGCATCCTGCAAGCCGTTAATGGGTCACCTCAGAGGTGCTGGAATGTCCTGTCTGAAGACCATTAGCGAGGTGCACGCATGCCTTTTGGCCCCTCCTGGCACCTGCTTCTGCCCCAAACCTGCCCTGCAGCAATGCTGCCTGCACCGAGCTGCCCATCAGCCATCAAGAGCTAACAGGGGACTTAATAGCATATAAAGCCTGCACCTCTCATAGGGTTCCCCCCACTCCCCCCCTTAGCTTTATATGACCCGGGGGGAGTCTGAATGCAAACAGGACCAGACCTGCCACAGGTCAAAGGAACGAGGCAATCAAGGAGGCAGAGTTTTCCCAAGGGGGGGAACGGACTTGCTGGCTGAGGGCCGGAATAATGAAACTGCTCAGGAGAAATGTCAGCTTAAATGAGTATGTGCAAAAAGCTGGTTATTGCAGTAGGACTAGCGGGCCGTGGCTGTTTGCAGGACAACATGCTGGTTTGGTCTCGCCAATGGTTAGTTTGTAATGGTTACAAGGGTGAGTGCTTGCCAATGTAAATAGCTGGATAAACAAACGTATAGGAGAGCAACTGTGGATGTGAATAACCCACTCTTTATTTAGAAGATGTGAGAAAATGTGTAGCTCTAATCAAATTTGCTGGGGAAGTGACTGTGGAGGAGATTTGGGTGTGATGAGGAAATGGAAATGTTTGCCTGGGGGAGAGGAGCAGCTGAGGGCTGTGGCCAAGACCCAGGGGCAAGGGGACAGGAGACCCTGCCAGAGGCTACTGCCTCCGTCTGTGGGTCCTCCATTGGTGGTGGGGCAAAAGGGCTTTGAGGGCAGTTGTCCCCATGCCACTTCAAAGGCTGAGGCTGTGGGAGCAGAACAGTGGTTCTCTTGATTGCAGGCATTTCTGGGGACCCGGCTGGTGGAGAAAGGGGAGGGATTTTTTTGGTTTCCTTCCCCTGGGGGCCTGGCCAGTCTCCATGCCAAGCTACTGGGGTTGCATGGAGCCTCCTTCCGTTGCCCTCCCCACCGCTTGCCTGCGAGGGTGACAAGGGGTGAAGCATCCTTCCTCCGTCAGGTTGGGATGCTTCTCTGCAAGTCTGGGTGGAAATCAAGGGCAGGCTGAAACTCAGCAGAAAACTTCGCAGTTCTGTGCTAAATTTGTAGCCAGTAGGACTCAGGGTGCTTTAATTCAGTGAGTCATCACTTGTTCTTATTAAAGAGTCTGTGGGGACAGCTTTTCTGGCACACGTGGCAGGGTTGAGGTACAAAGGGGAGCTGCTGTAATGCGGAGCCAAAGGACGGGTTGGTCCCAAAGGCATTACCCCAGCTGGAGGAGCTTGGGAAGGCATTTTCTCGCAAGAGGGACCAAACAATAGAGACCTGGTCAGGAATGATGGTGCTCAGCTCAGGAGGGTCCTGCCCTCAGGCTGGTGCAGGGAATGGAGTGATCCTGGCTGGGAACCACGTGGGAAGTGCTGTGGGATGTGGGAACATGGGCAGGATGGATGTGCCAATGAGGCTGGGAGAATCGAGTGGGGAAGAGTGTCTTTCTCCTCTGGTTTCCCTTGCGAAGACAGGAAAATACAGGATTTCAAATCAGAGCATGCTTTCCACGCATCTTTCCCCCCCTATCCTGGCAAGCAGAAGCTTGTAGTTTACGTTCTAGAGTCGGTGCCTAAGTGTGTATAAATAGGTGACGTATGAAGGGAAGAGCTTTAGAGAACAGTGATGTTAGCTGTGCTTTTCAAGAAGTAAGCTACTGTTGAAGTACCTGGCAGTATATTATTGCAGTTAAAGGTTTTGAGGATGGATACTATTCTCCAGACTGCAGCAGCATGGGTTGTGTTACCAGTTTCTTGCTGGTGGTGGTGGTTTAATGTGTGGCATTGCAGAGAGACCCAGTCGAAGCTGAGGTGCAGTTCCACAAGGTCCACTTGGGTGGTATTTTCAGTTTTGAGACGATAGCCAAGGAAATCACTGAGCAAAGCCCTTGGAAAAATTGGTGCCATCTAACTCTAACATGTACTTTAGTTGACCTACTTCAGGTAGCACTCAGTAAAACTATATTAGATGAATGAAAAGCAAGGTGCAGTGCCATGCAAGGCAATCAAAAAGAAGCATTCATATAGACTATCTTTTTATCCAGTAACATTTTGCATGAAAATTAATTATATGTAAATACATAATAAGTTAAACTGATGTTCACCTAATCTTCATTGCTAATTGGAACTCCAAATAGCTGTATTATGTTTGATAACAGATTGATTGACCTGAGCAAAGCTTGCATATCTCTGGGATGGAGACAATTGAATTATCATTCAGCAAACCCAAAGATGATTATATCATATCCCATAGTTTATAGATGCTTTCTTCAGTAGTGTTGCTGTTAGTTTTCAATAGGTAGCAGTAGACTCAGTATTAATGTTGCCATGATTATAATATGGCCTTTATGGATGCAGGAATAGGTTCAGGAAGCACCATATCCTGTACTGCAAGTCAGATTTGGAGACCTGATCCCATCCATCAGAGCGGGCAATGAAAACTTAAACTAAATTAGCTGTCAGCTTATTGTTTTTTGGTTTGTTTTTTTTTTAAATGTTGAGTTGGTGTCCAAAACCAGAACATATGACAGCAGCATCCTTAAGAAGATGAATCTTAAGAAGATGGAAAACACAAGCTTATACATAAATTTCTTGGATTCAGTATATACTTGCAACTGAGAGGAAGCGTTAGGCCACGGGGCACGAAGTGCCACGTCTTTGTAGGTGGTCCAGAGCTGCAGTTTTCAGACAGGCACTCAGGTGCTTTTTGTTATTTGTTTTCCTTTAGAAAAAATTTAAGATCTCAGGTATGCAGGGTAAAGAGTTCTGGAAGTTCTTCAGTGAAGGCAGCTGCAAGAGGATAATGGGACTGAGTCTAATTGGAATATTTTTGGCACTTTTCCTCTAAATAATTAACAACACTGTTTTGCTGAAGCTGAGCCATTTTGCTGAGATGTTTTGATGTCAGGAGGGTTTTATTAGATTCTAAGCTTCAAGATGGATCCCCTCCTCATCTACCACCCCATCACTTGCGAGAAGGTGGTAAGAGGTGTGTTGGGGTGAGGAAGGGAGCGAAAAGGGAGAGAAATGGAAAATCTGACCTGTTCAGTCTGTCATGTCCCATGTTGAGTTTCCCTGCTACTAGTTGTGCCTGTAAAGCTTCCAACTTACTATGCAGAGAGATCCCAAAAATGTAAATTAAATTTAATTCTCAGTTCAAAAAAGTTTTTTGTCCTGGGGAAAAAAAAAAACCTCTAATGAGCAGCTGCTCCCTCTTAGACAACTCAGAAACTTCAGGGCCTGCCTTGAAGTATAGTATTGATGTTTCCATACTCAGAGGTTTGACAGGAAAATGTCTTTTACCACGTTGGCAGGAGCAATCCCTTGGGTAGGAAGAGCTGACGTTAATATCTAAGGGAAATCCATGTTTCGTGGCTATATTGTACCCAGTGCAGCACACTGTAAAATCTTACTAGTTTGGAGGAGGTTTTAGATAGAATATGTTGTCAGATTACTCCAGCAGCTAAAATAAGTAAGAAAATAACAGCTCTGTGGGCAATCTAGTGATTGAAATGTATTGAAGATGTCATCAGACGACTAGTCTGAAGACATAGTGTGCATGCTTGTAAGGTAAGACATCAGAGGCTAAACCTCCAGGGATAAAAACAGGGCTGCAATCTGTCCTTGTTTGAGAACCTGCTGCTGAAAGGTGGCGCAGAGGAATGCTGGACCAGAAAGCTGGATGCTTGCAAGGACAGTGGTCACGTTGCATGCAAGGACAGTGGTCACGTTGCATGCAGGGACCTGGATGAAGTGGCTGGATGAGTGTTGGGTGGCGGGCAGCACGACTCTGAGAAGCAGGATAACAAAGGCGCTAAAGGTGCCCCACTCCTCAGGGTCCTGCGGAAACCTGTGTTCAAAACCATGTAGGAAAGTGGTACCCAGTGTGAGCAGGTGATGTCTCCCAGGAAAAGCCTGGAGCTGAGCATCATTGCACAAAGCATGCATTGCGTGCTGCTACGTCTTTGTCCCTTTGACAAACACAGTACAATGGTTCGGTGTTTCTTTAGCACAGTATAAACGAAGCTTCTGGTGACAAGACTTGTGCCTTGGAGTCATCTGAAAAGTCCTCATGAGCGGGAAGCTGCAGGTGGCAGTGAGTGACCCTGGCTACTTATGGCGAATGGCTCTCAAAAGGTCTTTTTCTAAAGTGTTGCTAGCGTGCAATGAGTGATTTTTAGTCCAACATATTTCATAAACTTGAAAATGAGACTTAGGGAATAAATTTCCCTTTTGACTGTCAGAGAGTTTCAATAGTTTGTTTATCAAATCTGTACCAGCTCTTTGGTGAACCTGAGAAATTATGGTTTGGGGCGTTATCTCCTTTCCCAACCCTTCATTTGCACTGGAGCAGTATTGTCTTTTTTTTGCCGGGGACAGCAAACACAAGAGCAAGGGCTTGGAGCGGATGCTACTGCAAAGGTAACTGCACTGTCATTCCTTTCAGCTGGAAGTGTACTTGTAATTTTTGAATTAGATTTGAGTGGAAATGTTACTTAACTTGTTTATAAATACACCCACATGGCAGATTATTTTTTTTATTATTTTTTAAATAAATGTCCTCAAATACAAAACAGAGGGCAGACAGAGTGACTGAAACATGGTTTATATCCTGGGTTCCCATGTTCATCAATGGTAGCTTTCTAGTCTTCTAAACCCCTGTTTTTAGCAGAAAAACCCAAGACACAGACATATGGAACGGGAATCTGAAGCACTTCCAGAGCCTGCCAAGCTCCTGGCAGCCACCTCAGGTCTTCTGTCAGGTGATTTCAGACCCATTTTTTTCCCCCCAGTGAGTTGAGCTCTCAATCCTCTAGAGTCTCTGCTGTTCTTCGCTTTAGGGAAGATGCTCTGTGACCTCAGGTAGTCATCAAGAAGTCACTGGATTTATATCAGCTGGAAATCTCACAGGGGTTAAGATAGCGCTGGGTGCTGGGAGGATCGTGAACTCTTTGTCTGGGGTGTCCATACCTGCTGTCATCACAACCTGGCTGCAGGCAGAAAACCAAACTCTGTCTGCCTCACCTCTCCGTTTAAAGTGGGGATGTCAGCACCCACAGTGGGAGCCTGGTTGAAGTGCTTTGAGATCCTGAGACAGAAGGATCTACACATTGTTGTCTGTGAACTTGTCCTTGTTCATGTTCTAACCAAGCAATGCAGGTATTGTGGCTAACCATTTATGTAGTAAGTCATTAGTTTACCATCTTGAGCCTGAGAAATACCAGCCATCGGGAATTTTGAAAGCAAATGGCCTTCTACCCTTCAGTCAGCATTGTCCTTCCTCCTGTCCTCACCCACAAACAGGAGGAACTCCTAATCTCTGTTCTTGGTAATGATGTTTACCATCTCTCAGTTCAGGAATTGATTGTACACTCATAAGAATAGCTATGGGAATTGTTTCAGGAGCCCACCCCCTTACACCTGGTAGGGTATCTTTGCCATTTCTGACAGAGTTTGCCTATTCAGTTTGTAGAAGTCTTCCATATGGGAAATTCCACAGGTTCCCTCAAGCAAACCTGCCCATGGTTATCTTTACCATTGGAAAAAAAGCCTTCCCTAATGCCTAAATTAGATCTTCCTCGCTGCAGTTTGAGCTCCTAAGTTCCTGTTCTGTGCACTGTCATTGCAGAGAACAAATCAGTTCATTTCTATTTGCAGCAACCTTTGATGTGTTTGCTGACCTCGAGCAAATCTGATCAATTCACTCTTCTCTCACAGGTCCAGACCTTTGATTATTCTTGTCCTCAACAAAGTAGTTCCTTCAGTTATCTGAATTTTTTGTTCCAAGTGCAGATAGCACAGGTCTGGGGTTTTTTTTGGTAACACTAGTTTGCTAGATGTATATGAGTTCAACTCAGGAGCATGTTTGGTTGACTGAAGTAGCTTATAAGTCTTAGAAACTTTCTTTTAAAGACTTGGTACTATCGGTCAAGTTGCCATTCTATTAATTTTTTACATCCTTATTTCAGAGTCTTGCTGCCCTAAGAAATCAAGTTCTTATTTTTTGAAGATTGTGGCTTCCAGGAGTATTGATGATCACTTGTTTTGTTTCCTTTTGAGATAAATGCTGTGTTTTCTTTCCAGTTTCAGATGACAGCAGGTGATCATCAAGGGCATAACAGAATACGTGCATAGAAATTGGGGGCGAGGGGGAAAGTGTAGTCAATGTAAAAAAAGTCCCATGATCTGGTAAACTCTGGATTCTCCTTTAATGTCTGTGGTAGTCGGACATTATCTCATCTGTCCCCCATGGGATTTTCTTATATGGCTGCTTTGCTTTCCAGCCCTTTTGCCCAGTAATTTTGAATCCCTGTTTGGCAGTTCACAAAGGATTACCTATGAGGTCTCTGCAAAAATGAGTCCAAAAAAAAATCAAGCTCATTGGCATTCAACTGAACTGTGCATTCATGGTGCTAATAGAAAACTTTTAGGAATTGAAGAGCGAAAAAGGGTTAAAACACCCTTTCCTGTTGCCCCAAAAGTCCTCCCTTTTCTGAAGTAAATAAATGCTGTTCATATTCTGTAGCACTTCTTTTCATCATCGGAAAAAAAAATCGATTGTGATCCATCAATTGGGATAATTACTGTTATTTGAGTTCTTTGATGTAGGCAATGAACAAGATCTGATAACCTTTATTGTTATTAAGTGGGGTAGTAAGACCAAGAATATTTTGTAGGATAAGATTTTTTCGAGACTAAATGTCACCACGATTACAAATCTCTCCCCCTCTTTTATTTTTTGCTTTTCTGAAAGTGGAGGATGTTTTAATAATAAGCATACATTTTTAAATAATACCATGTGAAAAACACTAATATGTGTGTGTGGAGTTGCACTTAAGTCATTTGCCAGACTATGCAGGTTGTAAATGACTCCCTGACACTTTGAAAAGCTGCTTTTCTGCGTGCTACAATAAAATAATTCACGAGGTCACAGAACATTTGCAAATACTCACAGGGTACCATTCATGCAGAATGGCAGGTGAAGAAGGAGTCATAAATAATTACAGAGTCCTTTCTTTGCCTTTGGTGAGCTTGGGATCGGGACATGGCAACTAGCTGGCAAATGAAAACTGAGCTAAAAATATTTGCATATACGGTTTGTTTCATGGCTATGAATGCTGAATAGACTGGGAACCTTTACAGCCACTTTGAAGATCATTTGAGGCATATAAGAATAAATTTTGTAGGTAAATAATGAGCAGCTGGCAATTTGACAAGATTTAGGTTTTGCTGCTCTAAAAGCCAAGTGCTTAAATATCTTTGTGATGTGCAGATGAAGAATCTCAACTTAT
The DNA here is from genome assembly GCF_000708025.1 of Charadrius vociferus. NCBI lineage: Eukaryota > Metazoa > Chordata > Aves > Charadriiformes > Charadriidae > Charadrius > Charadrius vociferus. Next base: position 450,814 of record NW_009647740.1, read on the forward strand.
TTATTGTACAAAGTTTGAAAGAGGGAGAGGGTTTGCTGAGCCGCTGGGGAGTCTTGTAAATCTCCTGTAATGGGGGCTTGCCATGACACTAATAAAAAGAGAGTGACATATCCAGGTGCGTTTTTAGCGTGCTTTTATAAGGACTGAGTTTTCAGTTGACAGAAATGAGGGGGAATTTATTTGGGCAGAGGTGACCCGGTGGTTTTCTTGTTCTCCCTGTCAAGATAGAACTCATGTTGGAGGCGACAGTCGAGTAAGCTTAGGGATGTTCAAAAACCAGTTGCATTCTCCTAATTTATTTGCCTAGTTTAGTTAGAGCTAGTGGTATTTTGGTGCTAGCGTGGAAGAGGTGGGGCCACTCAGAGGCGTGCAGGTTCCCACCGCACCCTTGGTGGCACAGCTGAATTTTAAGCATGAGGGAAGTGCCTCGCTGAATACCAGGGACTTTATTCCTGGCAGTCCTGGCATATGGGGAGGGGACTTGGGAAGAGCTCTTGTAGCAATGCTGAAAAACAGCGGCTGCTGTTTAGCAGTCAGGATTTATTTGCAAACCCTGAAAAACTCTGTTATTTGTTCTGTTTTTTTCTGATTTTGAATCATGCTCTCGGTAAACTGGTGGCTTTCAAGAGGGGTCAATAATAGATGCATTAGTTAGAGGGTTGTTTTCTTTAATGTTTTTTAGGAGCGATGGGATTAAACAGATGGATATGAAGAAAGTTGTCTGTAGAGAAACTTCAAAGTTTTGCTTAGTCTGTAGGAAGCAAATCTGCAAATTGGAGCTGGAATTAATGATTTTTTTTTTTTTTTTGTGCAATTCTCATAAGCAGACTGTCGCTAGCATGCAACAGCAGCAGCTTTGGTATTCTTTTGGGATATTTTGTTTGTTTGTTTGGGAATTCAAGCTGCTGTACCTGTAACTCACTTTTAAATATGTAATTTCAAAGAATACGATAAATTTCTTTGCCTGTTGATATTGCGGGCTTGAAGAACGATTGAACGTGAAGTTTTATTAACTGTAGCCCTAGCAATTTCAAAGATACTGGTTGTGCTGGAAGCTTTTCTGACAGGTCTTATTCATAATGGCCTGAATGTATCCAAGACAGCGTGATCTATAGCTTTTAATCAGCTAATGGATTGAACCTCACAGTGAAACTTGGCTGTATTCAGGCGGGTTAGAACAGAAAGGATTTTGCAATTTTACAATTTTCAGACTGGGGCAAGTTTCTGAGGGAAGCAGCAGCATCGTTCCTGGCTGCCGGTGGATGACAAAGCAATGTTATAACACAGAATAAAAGCTTGTATTTAGCTCAGCTTCATCAAAGCCTTTGTAATAGCCTTTACCCTTGTCCGGTTTTAGGATTTTAGATCTCTATGTGGCTGTGTTTTGGTCTGGCTATGGGTAAAAGCAAGTAAGGTAGAGCCGAGGGAGATTAGCAGAATTCAGAGATGGATTGTAAAGCTTTATAATCTGTCGTTTCCCCCTGGATCGCAAGTTCAAATAGGTAAAAAGGGCTGTGTAGAGAAATAGGCAGTGGTCAGGGTCACCACATTTTGTCCTGGTGGTTGTTGCAGTGCCAGGCGGGATGTGCTGTCGGGGCGATCCAGTGGCAGGAGAAGCAGGGACCAGAAGCGTGGCCAGGGACGGCACCTTCGAGTTCAAATCCAGGCATGTGGGGTGTGCGCCCCCGAGACCATTCAGGGACTTACACATAGGATGTCTGAAGCAGCATACTGGAGTCTGTACAAGTTCCCTTGTCAGAATTTCTTCATGTCTGAGAGCTCTTCATCTTGATTAATGAGGTTGCACATTTCCATATTTAGTTCTTCTGTCAACGATTTCCTTTTGTCTTTTAGTCCGAACCTCCAAGATTGGGGAAAAGAAAAAATCAGACAGGTTGATGTAGGTCTTGGAGAGTAGGAGTTGCTAAGGGATAGAGAGAAGGAGTTATTCTGCTCTGAGGAGAGTAAGAAGATGAAAATTCCCCTGGAAGTATGAATTCACCAACTTTAAGGTGTGTGTGATGAAGGCCCCAAGCTTTGTGGCTATAGTCATAAGGTAAGATGAGCCTTTCTTTTTTTTTTTTTTTTTTTTTTTTTCTTCCCCCCTTTTCAAACAATAAGTAACGTATTGACCTCAGGATCGGCCAGAACTGCTGCAGGTGCTGCCCTGGGCACAGATGATGCTGTTCACAGCTATAATTACTCTGGTGTAGGTTGAAGCTGGCTTGCCTGCCCTTCCATATTCTGTGCCTGTAGAGTAAAACAGACTCTCTTCTCTTCAAACAATCTCAGGTTTCTTAAATGTTAAAATATGGTATTCACACCTGGCATTGCACAATGAAGGTACTATATCTTTGGTTTAAAACAAAACAAAACAAAACAAAAAGAGCTAGAGAGAAAAAAACTCCATTCCTTGGTAACTCTCTTTTCTTTTGTTTCCTTTTTTCTTTAAAAAAAATAAGAGGGGGGCGGGATGCTGAGATGATTGTTAAAAACGCAGGCCTGCGAAGCTGCCGGGTACCCAGACATCCCATTTAAATCACAGGGAGCGGTGTGGTGTTGCTGGTGGGCCTGGGAGCGTCCTGACCGGCTTGCCTTCCTGCCAGGAACAAGGTGGCTCTGTGCAGCAGCTTTTTTAGCGGTGTCCTTCTCCCCACCCATCCCCATGCACAGAGCAGGGCCAAAACCCACCGGAGGGCTGTGGCAGAGGAAGAGGAGTAGGTTGCCAGGGTCTCCTCTTGGCCCAGGGATGCCGTGGCAGCACAGGGCAGCCCCTGGGGTGAAACACACAGTGGCAGATGTTTGGGGGACGGGGCTGACCCCCTGCCCGCTCCCAGCCCTGCCCCACGCGCCCCTCCTTTTTGGCAGGGCGATGCAGGACAAGGGGTCGGTGTTGGGGAGCCACAGCGGTACGGAGCTTCCCTCCCCCTGTCCTGCTGCTGCGCTGGGGTGGGTACCGCCAGTGAGTGTTTAAAGGGATTATTTTAAACGCTGTTACTACACAAGCTGTAACATGTTTCAGCCCTTAATTACAATGGCATATTTAGGAGCTATCTGCATACAAGCAGTGCTGTTTTCCCGCATGCAAAAGGCTTGTACTTCAGCTTTGCAGGGAGACTGGCCAGAAAGATGGATTTTAAACTGTTGTGGAGAAACTTCTCTTTGCAGAGCATTGTCTGTGAGCAAAGGTTATTTGTGCTGGAGGACTGGCCCTGCCAGCTGCAGAGCTGTGCTGAGCCTCATGCCTTATATTGGAAGCTGTTTTTTGCAACGATGGGTGGAGGAGGAAAAAAAAAAAAAAAAAAAGGAGAAATAGTCTCGTTCCACATGGGACAGGAATGATTCACGGCCCACCTTTGTTATTACTGTGACTTAGCACTTGCCTTGCCCAGGAGGTGTGTCACGCTAGGTTTGCTGCGCACAGACATGAGGTGAAGTCACTGTGTCAAACTTCAAACGGGAAGGGAAGGAGACTGGTGGGTGGCAGGGAGAAGGTGGCTGCAAATGTGAGACTCACGACTAGTGAGCACACCGGTGTCGCACCCAAAATCTGCAGCGGACCTGACGTGAACCCTCTCTGCCTCCTGCAAAAGCAGTCTGTAGGAAAGGAAGTGAGCGAGTTTATTTTCTGGAGAAGTTAAAAAATTGTCCAATATAAAATTCTCTTGAGTGTTTGGAATGGGCGTATCGCTCATTTTTATGAGCTTTCCTGAGAATAAGCCTTTGGTCCATTGCTCTCAGTGTAGTGAGTGATGATTACCGATCTCAAACTTGATATGGTAGAGGGTGTGATGACTTGTTCATATCTTTTCTGCAGAGAGGATTAGTATTCCTGCGCTGGTTAGCCACCATTTTGGTAGTAAGCCATATGAAGAAAAAGTTTTGAATACGTTTTGATTTTTGGCTTATTATGGCTTGTATCAGAAAATTATATACTCTGCAGAGTTTGGCGGTGGTGGAGGTAGGGTGGCTGTGACCCCAGGGGGCTGCTGGTGATGGGGAGGTAGTCGAGGACCAGCTCACACCTTGGGCCCGAGAAAGCCCTGGTGTCCCCGCAGTGAGGGGATGCTCACGCTGGGGCTGTGCCCCGCTGCAGGCCGAGCCCAACTTGCACATTGGCCTGCTGGTTTGGGTAGGAGCGGGCCTACTAAAACCCTGTGTTGTGCAGCCGTTGTAGCTGCTGCACTTGCACCGCGTGAGCGTGGATGCCTGGTCGGGCACACAGCTGCTCCCAGCATCCTGACTCCAACTCCTTGCTTGTAGTTAGGAGATTTCCCAGCCTTCCCTTGCTGGATCCTCCCCAGCTCCATGTGCTTCCCCGGCAAGGAAGTAAATCTTTTGGTGAGCTGGGGAGCAACTGAGTGGGATGGAGGACTGCCAAAAAGCTGCATGGGTGCAGGCTGAGCCTAGCAGATGTGCTCACCGTCCTTTGACGGGGGGGGCGGGGAAGCCCTACTCATCTATCCCAAGGAGTAGATGGGCAGATACCATCTGTGGCTGCTGAGGTGGGTGTGCATGAGGGTGCGGAGAGGGGGGATTTGGGGAGTCCAGGGCTATGCTTCGGAACCTAGTGAAGCGAAAGCCCTGTCTTCGTCAGTAGTTCTCCTGGGGTGTTCTTTGAATTTCTCTTGTAACACTCCTAAATGTACCAAATGAGTAGCTCTTAGCACCAGCTGAAGCCAGAGCTGTGTACAGTAAAACCTTTCCCAAACACAAGATAAGAAAAGAAATGAGCAGAGCACCTACTGGAGCTGCCATGTTCTGGCACTGCAGGGAGGGATCAAACAGCCCTCCCTGTGCAGCCGTCTGTCTTCCATCTCTGTGCTACAGACAGACGGACAATGAACCCTCATCCCTCAAGTATAGCAGTTCTCTTCTTGTCATACATAGCGTCTATGAGAAACCATGCTGGCAGTAAGTTAAGTCCTAAATATTTGCACTTTGTAGGAGATAGTGGTTTGGTGTTTTTTTTTCCTTTCCCCTTAATGTATCTATAAAAGAGATTTCTCTTTTTTTATGATGTTTCTGCAAGTGGAAATTTCAGCAGATGCTGTCTTGGCTCATTGCTGTTGTGTCCAGCTGCCCCCTGGCAGTTGTCTTTGAGGGATGGTGTGCTGGGGAGGGGAAAGGAAACCATTGCCATGGGAAATTAGCAGGGGTGGGATTTGTGCCAAGGCCGTAGGGAAGGTTGGACTCCTTGCCACTCCTGAAACTCCCTTAGGACCAGTTTTTAGACAGGCTTTCCAATCCAAGGTTCAGGTCCCAAAATAATGTAGGTGTGTAACCCCCCAGTGTCTCTAATGGTAATTTGGTGCCTGAAATACATGGCTGGAAACTGAGCTGTGGGTTGAGGGGGTGCTGAGGAATCCTCTGGGGAGTTGCAGGGAGGCACCGTGGATGAGCAGAATCAGGTGGCAAGTCCCTTTTGATACAGCATAGGGTTGGGCTAGAGTAGATGGCTGTGGACTCATCCAAGAATGCCTGTGTGATCTTTGGTTCAAACATCAAGATTTGTCCCGTTTAAGTTTGGGTACCTGACCAAAGCTTTGGAAGGAGGTAGCAAATTTCCCACCACCAGCTTTGCAAGAAGAAGCGAGGCCTCAGGTCTCTTCCCTGGGTTTCAGGGAGAAGAGTGTGTGGAAAACAAGCACACTCTTCCAGCCACCGTCCTGCTCAGGACTCAGCTAAAAGTGCTCAGAAGAAGACACTCCCCAGGAAAGGTGGGGCTGTGGAGGAGCTGATGCCTTGAGGCTTTGCCCGCAGGTGGGAGAGGGGTTGTGGTGGCCGTGGTTTTGGTTAGCCTGCCCTCCCTGGTGGCTCGGGAGGAAGACAGAAGCCTGAGCCTGACAGAGGAAGAAGGAACAATTATTGGAAGTACAGTTAATCTTTCTTTAATTAGAAGATGTGCTAAATTAAAAGGCCCAGGAGTGATCCCACAGATGTCGGCTTACTGCAAGATAAATAATTGGTGGGAGAATCTAATGTTTTGCTAAGCTTTGTATCTGCATCTGATAGTATTGTTATGCTTTTACATACTTTGTTTGAACTGAGAGAAACTTGACCCAAATAGAGAGCTCAAGCTTTGTGTTTTGATATCTTCAGGCATTGGACGGGTTTACCTACACAATAACGATAACAATAATAATAATATTAAGCATCATCATCGTAATCTATTGTCTATGGTCTTGGGAGAAAATAGCAGCTAGCTTCAGAAACCTCTGGAGAACAAATCTCTTTCTGATGGCAACTGTGGACTTAAACTTTTGACAGCAGCACCTGCGGGTGAATTTCCAGGAGGATAAATCTGAGCTGTGGGAGGCACAATGTTGTTTGTAGAAAGCAGACAGCCCCTCGCTTTGGGCATCATGCAGTGGAGATGCCCTGGCTCTGCTCAGCAGCAGGCAGGAAAATCTGCCATCTCCTTTTTGAAGTATGGCAAGAAGTTTTTTTCATTTTATTCTGGGGTGCTTAAGAAAACGCCTCTCCTGCTTCAGGGATGGGGCTGTCTGTTGTCTATTCTGCAGGGTGACCTGCTGCCCCAGTCCCCATCCAAGTGCCCCTCTGTGTCTCTCACTGTGGGACCCTGGCATGGCTCTGAGCTTATCTGAGCTCAGCATTGGGGTATCCCACGTGAGCACACAGCAAAAGGCAAGTGTCAGGTCCTGGTGTGGCGAATAGCCTTTCATATATTATTTTTGAGTGTGGCAAAGGAGATCTGTACTTTCCTTACAGCTAGTAGGAAACATCAGCTCTTGCTTTATGGGATATCGGTATTGGCAAGGCTGCACCTTAAGCAGAAAGAAATCCTCTTTCATGCACAAAAGGAATCTTTCTGACTATCCTGACAGAAAATAAGAGGAGCACTTCCACTTCTGTTGAGGGTGGAGCACAAGGGTGGAGAAGATGGTGTTCATGCTTGAGGATTACTCAGGGTGCTGGATATGGTGCAACTGGTGACACCTTCACCCTGGGTATTCTGCAGAAAAAAGCTTGTGGCACATGAGAAGGAAGCTTGTGGATTTTCGTGGGCCTTCGAATTTTGACTTGAATGCACTTCCTATTACATTCTGAACCTGAGCAATGGCATTAGAACAAATAAAGATAATCATGGCAATTTTATCGATGTAGACATAGTTGCAAGGAAATAAAGACTGTTCTTTTGGAACTGGCTTTCCAATACAGTAACACAGTCAACCCAGCGATTTTCCGACTTAAACCAATTTTATACTAATGTTTACATCAACTGTGATGGAATTATTCCCAGTTTACATCGGTAAGTGAGAGGAAAATCAATTGCCATGTATCGACCTTGAAAAGCACTAATTACTTGCTGTGCGGAGCTGGGTGCAGCAAAGAGTCGCTCTGTGTCCCACAGGACTCGCACAGCTCTCCTCCTTCCCCCTCCTCCCTGCAGCGGCCAGGGATGGCTGTGGTTTAACAGCTCAAACACTCGGCAAAGTTTTCCTGCCCCTTCAGATAAGATTTTTTTTTTTTTTTTTTGGAAAGATCCTGACTCTGGACCCCTTCTTTCAGCAGTTGGCAGCATGGTGGTGGAAGGGCAGAGTCTACTCTCACAGGCAGTGGTGCAGCCAGGTCCCACGTCCGGGGAAAAGGAAGGTCTCGGAGATGCTATTGGCATCTTCTGTTTGCCGTGCAGAACTGCCATCCCAGAAACAAAGGGGGATGCTGGAAGGTGCAGCAGCCCCTCAGAGGAGAGTCCTGGAGGAGCCTAGAGCTGGGGCTGAAGGACAGTGAGTGGGGCTGGGCTGGTCCCGCAGATGCTGCAAAGTGGCACTGGAAAACTGGGAGGCTCCCAGGGCTAGCGTATGCCCAGCCCCCAACTCCCACCTTTTTTAATATTTTTCCCAGACAGAGGGAGAATATCTGAGTGTTTTGGTTTGGGTGTTTGGTTGGGGTTTTTTGGGGTTTTTTTTGGGTTTGTTTTTTTTTTTTTTTTAACAGTTGCTCTGAATCTCACTCAAGTGTGAAGTGAAACCTGAGGTTGTATCCAGTGTTACGTAAATTGTTAACCCTTTTCTCAACGTGCCTGTTTCTGTGCCAGGCGTATCTTCAAATTGCAGGAGGGTGCTTTTTCTCTCTGTGCTCAGGGGCTTATTGTCTGGCTCAGACATAGGATTAGATACAAGTAAAAAGAGATCAAGACATCGATTCAGCAACGCGCTTGCATTTAATCCCGTACCTGCCCTTAACAACAACAATAATACTTACAGTGTGACTATAATCAGTGTTTACCATCTGAAATTTAAGTGCGTGCTTTTGTGCTTGGCTGAATCAGCGCCCAATTTTGTGTGTATGTAGTGGAAGGGGAGAGGAGTGCTGGCTGAAGAGCACAAAATACAGATGCTCGCTTATCTCATCAAGACTTTTACACCCACGAGCTCACTCCTATTTGGATACACCTGCCTTAACACCCGCGTGGCCGGGGGGCTCTGACAGCAGCACATCACCTTGCTCAGGGTTGGGGGGTTGTTGTGCTAGGTGGTGGGAATCACACACCTCGCCAGGGTGGTTGCCTGTGTCACTTTCTGTGCTTGCAGAAACGGTTTGCTTTTGCGTTGGCACTTGCTGCGGTGACAGATCTGAGGCACGGAGCAAAACCGTTCTGGCAAATGAATAGCAGCAATTTTTTTTTTTTTTTAAAAAGCCTTCAAGAAAAACTGTTATCAGTAACCGGACAGCCTCTAGAACAAGAGCTGCATTCACCTTGTGTTTATAGCAAAGGCTGCTCCGCTGTGTGGAAGGTATGTGTTCTTTTTTCATTTCGAACGCAAGGAAGTCCTTTTTTGTGTGGCAGTTGAGAAAGAAAACCACAGAAGTTTCCTCTTCTTTCAATGCACTCCGCTCAAAACACGCTTTCAGGAAATACTTGTTCCTGCCTGAGAAAGGAGAGTGCTGGCAGCTCTGCAGCTCATAGCCACAGCACAAAAAGTGTGACACTAGATCGTTTTGCAAGCTGTCCTAATGCAACAATCGGTAGTCCTACAAATGAAGGAAATTAGGAGGCTAAATAACGTCTAATAGCTGATAATATTAATTTAAAGACAACATGTAAATAAGCAAGTTTTTCCCTCTAAAAAAACCCATGAAAATATTGTTTGTCCCACTACTTTTGGGAATGCCAGCCTGCAGCCTGTGGCTCCTTCGCATACAGTTTTGTCGTATCAATTTAAAACATTCTCTACCTAGTTAAAAACATAAAAACATTCATATTCATAGCTTTTTTTCTCTCCTGCCCTTCCTTGGGAGAAGAGTACAGGCTTTCTGCTGAGTAAAACAAACTTCTCAGGTTTTCACATGTTTCAGGAGGTGGCTACTTGCCTAGCTTTCACCAGCAATGCTAAAGAAAAGAATTAACGGGTAAATTAATCTATTTTCTCTAGCAGGCAAAGGCCGTTTGTCTGACTTTTGATTAGAGCACTGACTCTCTGTCAGTTTTACTTTAAGGTCTTTCAGCATTTTGCATTCAGTGAAAAGTCCAGTGTTAAATGACATAAACCCGACATCTCCTTTTCCAGTCAGCCATGCGATTCGTTTGATTGTTTGTGTAAGTTTTGTGGAAATGTCAACATTAGGAATTGATGGTGCTTGCCTTGTCCGTGACTGATGATGATTGATGTGTTTTGGCACGCCGTATTTGTTCATAATTCATGAACTTGCCTTTCTGCCTGGGTTCATATGTGGCCAGAGTTTGCAGCTGTGTAAATCAAGGCTGCACTTGAGCAGTCACTGTCCCCTCTGACCTGCGACTCTTTTTTGTTAAAGACAGTTAAGATTGTCTCCTCATTTTCAGATGTGACGTTTGCATCGCTGTGGGGCAGGGAAAAGGTGCTGGTTGTGGAGATGTGGTTTCTGATTGCTGACCTCCTTGTGTTTGAATTTGTACCCAGCCCGACTGGCAGAGCAGTTGGAGCCAGGGTGGGACGTGGATGCAAACAGACTGTGCTGCTGGCCTCTGCTTTCCCACAGACAGATCTGAGGCAGGTATTATACACAGGCTGTATGCAAGGAGGCTCAGCAGTGAAAGATAGAAATGTTTCGGCATTGCAGAGCCCATTTCTGCTCTTGTTCTTATTGCAGGATCTATGCTGATGGTAAGCTTTGGTTTCAGCAGGGCTTTCTTGCTTTTGACCCAGCTAGTGACCTTCCAAGTGTCCTAATCCACACAGTACGGTCTCTGGACAATATTCTAGCCAAATTACTCATCACAGCGGTACAGTCCCCGAAAGGCTTTAAATGATGCATTAAGCAATGCAGTAGCATCTGCCACATGTGGTTCCTCCTCTTGGGGATGTTTGCACGTGGGCAGCTCTTTGTTTTGCTTTGTGCTGTGGAAGGACAGGGATGCGCGTGTGCACATGAGCGAGGGAGATGTGTCCGTTGCTCGTGTTTGCATGGATGGTGGTAAAGATGAGTACTTGGTGCCAGAGTTGCAGCATTGACCCGGCAAAGCCCTTAAGCTTCTAAGGTGCGAATAGTGTCGGAGAGTTCAAGGAGGCGCCTTAAGCGTTTTCCTGGATGAGAGCCCGATTACTCAGCATCTTTCGGGTCCAAAGCCCGGCAGCGGAGGTGAGGAGATCTGTGGGTGCTGAAAGCAGTGGAGGTGAAGCAGTGTTTCTTGTGCAGCGTCTAGCAAGCAGTAAACATGGCGAAGGGTCGGCGGACTTTTGGAGCAAGGGCTCCTCCATTCTGTAGATGTTTAATGCTGCGGGCAGTCCTGCTGGAGCCTGTCGGGCTGTTGGTTGGGTGTTGGCAGGAGGACCCTGGAGTGGAGAGGGAGTGCAGCCACCATGCCTCCCTGCTTGCCCGTGCACCCATCCATGCAGCATGGTCCCGCGGCACTGCAGCCTGGCTCCCACGTCCGTTGTGCGGCAGAGCTGGGAAGGGGAGAGTAAAGCCACTGAAACCATCCCAGCTGGGTCAAGCTTTTGCTCCGGTGGCATGCAAGAGAGTTGCTGTGACAGGGGTGGCATTTGTTACCTTCAGGTTCACCGTCAAGGCAGTGGAGTGACCTCCCCGTCACATTGTGAAGGCTGAAGTAACATTGCTGCAGACCGGGTGAAGGGCTGTGCAGCGCCCGGGGCCATGCGAGTGCTCCTGACATGCTGTGCGGTGTAACAGCTACACGTGTGTGCAGACAACTGGGTGTAAATACATAGTCCAGCGTGCAAACACCTCTTTAAGCACTGTTGTCCTTAATTGGCAAGGAGGTTATGAGCACTGAAGGTGCTTGGCCTGAAAGTAAAGGAAGGTGCAGCTTTCTGTACATTGGTAAATTCATGCAAAGATTACTGCGGAATTTAAATATGACGTTAGTGACAGATATCTTTGTGAAAGGGAGGATTTGCCTTAGTAAATGCACACTTGGAACACAGGTGGGTTTTACTTGAACCATCAGCGTTTGGGATGCTGGGATAAACTGCTGTGGTTTTGACGTGTACCTCAGGAATAACAGTGAAAATAGCCCACCTGCCAACTGAACCTAGGTGCTACTGTGACTATCACTGATTTTATTATAGTATTATCCAGAAGGTACTGCTGCTGCTGGTTGCCTTATAGGAGGCACATTTTTTGTACTGGGGAAGACTAGCTCCTTTACCTGCAAGCCCATCTGGTGGGCAGGTGAGGGGTGGGAGGAGATTGGAGGTTCACAAAATGGACCCCCGTCTTCCCCATTTTAGTCTAGTGCTTGAATACTGAGATGGACTTTGTTAATGGCAAAGCAAAACGTAATGGCTTGGGGAAATCATGACATCTCTAACACTGACAGATGCAATGTAGTGGTTGTCAGGATCCAGGGCTTCATATTTCCTTAAGTATAAAGAACCTGAGTGGGTTCCTTGCTGATATTAACACCTCCAAATCAACCTGACGTACAACGGGAAAAAATACACAGATTGACAATTATTCTAGAATGGAGGCAATGTTTCAAAGCCCTTTAGGATTTGGAACAGTATCCAAATAATTAGTGGAGTGTTTCTGGGTCCTTGCATCCCTCCTGGAGAGTGAGGAATAGCGAAACAACCCTCTGTGAAGGTTCAAGGTGGTACAAGCCTCTGCATCAGTGGATTTACTTGGCAGAAACCTAATTTCAGCCCGTTGTCTCACCAGTAGCTGCAGTTCCAGCAGCAGTGGATATGAGAGAGACCTGAGGGAGATGCTGTGATGCAGAAACGTCTAGCAAGGAGGGAGCAAATAAGAACTATATTTCTTTTTTAGCTAATGGAGAGGGGAATAGTTTTACAAGGTTATGCCACTTTCCCCAGTATTTGGGTTTCAAAACCCATTACTGTCTTGAAAGAAAACTCAAGGTAGCTCCATCAAGCGCTGGGAAATTAGGAGACCAAAGGAAAATTTTAACTCTCTATCTTGAAGTGTAATTCTCTGCGCAAGGACCATCAGAATGACCTGTTTCCTTCCTTAATCTTGGTGGGGCAGCTTCTTTGAGCGCAGGTGACATTACTGCTGAACTGCCTTTTCAGTGTATCTTCCTTTGTATTATGATCTTGAGAAGAAAAAAAAAAAGAAAAAAATAAGACTAGGCAAAAAATGCTGGCTAACCCACCCCAGAGTTAATGCACCACCATGGAATTTGTTTCAACAAACGGAGTGATTCTGAGGTTATGTTGTAGTCCGTTGTGGAGATATTTAAAACCTTGTCGGTGGCAATGCTGGAAGAAATAAAGGGTTTAGAAAACAGAATACAGCTTCATTTGGCACAGAATAGGTGCAAGCCATATGGAGTCCAGATGTTCCCCGTGCCTTCTGAAAAGGTAACAAATCCAGAGTCACTGAAGGAGGAATTTCAGACTAAACAAATGAGAAAAATATGTGGTCGAACACAACAGAGCTTTTCAGCACAGCAGTCTCTCCTGCCTTTCTCACCTTCTCGACATCGCCCTGTTTCGGTGCCTTCTGTGGGAATTTTTTAATTTAAAGTAGCGAAAACCATGTCTTGATAGGCAGAATAGTGTCTCAGCATCTGTATGCAGCCTGAAGTTGGCAAACAAGGCAAGGTGCTCCGTTTTGAGGGATAATAAAGAGAAAAATGTTTATAGGTGGAAATAAATAGAATAAATAGAAAATGTAAAACATTTTAAAAAAAATCTGTAATTTTCCTGCTCCTTTCTTTCATTATAGGCCTCAATATTTTCTCTTTAAATCCTCCGTGCTGAATTGTAACTTTTTATCAATAATACATAATTTACATTTGCAGCACATTACCACATTTGCATTTTACTTGTCAAGCAACTTGAATACAAAGAGGTAAAGGCCCCAGCTCTGCAAACATCTATACGTATGAGTAACAGTTCAATTAAGCAAAGATATACACATGCATATGTTTGCAGGGCGGAAGCCTCTGTGTTCCTCCTGAGGTAATTTTGGAAGTTTAGGGTTTATTCAGGTTGAGAATAGAGTCCATGTCTCTTGATAGCCAGAATACTCTGAATGCTGTTTTTCATTAAATGAGTGAATCTGCCTTGTGTTTGCATGGAAAACGGATTTCCTGATAATTTAAGTTGCTTTTCTATACATGAAGAAGAAACAAAGGATGATGGAAATATGAATGACAGTGCTTAGGCATTCAGGATCATATTCCTCAAAATCTTGCACCGCTATTGCCTAGTCTTGCGCTCGCTACATTTTTATGCTAAAATTACCAGACCCTTAAATTTTGCATTACCTGTAGCTGGGGTATCTGTGCCAGCAGTAGCCCCATGCCTAAGTGCGGACATAAAGGCATATTAGGTCTGTTGTCAGGGTAATTATTTTGCTTAAGGTGGACAAGGGGGGAAGAAGAGAGGTTGAATTATAATACTGTTGTTTAGTTGATTGAGATTGTCTAAGTGTTAGGAAAAGCCCACTTTTGTAAGCTGCTTGTCTAGCTGTGTACTAGGAAGATGCTCCCTTTGTACATCTGCTCTAGGAGCCTGTCTTGTGTGGGACTGTGCCTTGTAGCGCACCTCGCCTGTCCCTTCATCTGAGGGACAGATAAACTCCCTAACCTGCAGAAAAAAGGGAGAGGTCTCCTGGAGTGGGCTGCTTTTAAAAGAGGAGCCCCAAGTTTGAAGCCAGCAGCCTCCATCTCCCCTGAGTTTGTACAACGGAGTTAAGTATAACGGCAGTATCTTCTTGTCAGGTTCACCTTGTCCAAATTAAGCGAGGAAATTGGTTTTCTTGAGGCACGCTCCCAGCATTTACCCTCATTAAGACTTCCTGCTAATGTGAGTGCTCAGCAGTATTTTGCCTTTGCAGATTACAAAGCTAATGGGTGAGGGCTGCAGCTAATGAATGGCCTCCTCAGTCTTCTCTAAGCTGAGGAAAAACACCACTCGACTTGAAAGATTTGGCCTGCACCGCAACATTTTGCGCTTCTGGATAGCTCTCGCTTTGGATGTTCATGCAGCGCAGGTACCACGGGCCAACTGTGCCCCTGGTGTAAAGCCACTTGCGGTCAGGAGGAAATGGCCTCGTACCTGTGAGTGCAGGCAGTCACAGCCAACGTGGTGGCTACCTACCGAGAGGGTCAAGCCATCGGCAGAGGTCCTTTCCGCGCACCACCTGCAGCGGTGCTTTCACAGCACCTTGCCATAAAACGACAGCCCCCTGCAGAGCTATCCATCACCTGGCTCGCCTGCCCGCTCCCCCGGCTCCCTGGTTACGGGGCCCGGCCGTTTGCATGGCTGGGAGACTCCGTCAGCTTCAGCTGGCATCTCGCAGGGAGTCCCTGTCTCCAGCTGGGGAGCTGCCATGAGCAGATGGAGATAGGCTGGTGTGGCTGGGTGGTTGGGGGCACAGCTGGAGCCAGGAGAGGATGTGCGTCTCCCTGGTCTCAGCCGGAGAGAGGGATGGAAAACATCTGGGGTATTTCATTCTCACACACCCGTCAAAGGTGCAAAAAGACCAGTGATGTGGGTAATTCTCTCCAAGTCTGAGCCACTCGTGTTCCTTTTTGTTCTCTCTGAATGAAATAGAAAACAGCAAAAGAAAGTAAGGTGACATAAAACATGAGGGTCAAAGTGCATCTTCTAGAAAACAAAATAAAGAGTTTTCAAAGAGGTGCTTTCTAAGGTTTAAAACGTTTTGCTTTTTAATGTGTGCGTGCTGCGTTATTAAGATGCTTTGAATCTCAATCTGGAATTTAAGTTATGCTTCCTTGTCTACTTAAGCAAGGTGTTGTTTTGTTCCCGCTTTCAAAGCTGCTGGTGTCAGGTTTGGGGTTTTTTTTGATGTCCTGATTCACGTGTGCCAGCATTGGCAGCAGCATCCAGCTGCCGTTCTGCTGAGAAACTGCACGTTCTTTAACTCCAGGCCTTAAATCAACATTTTTTGTGACATTTAGGCTGTTTATTTACTACATGCGTGCTCCAGAAACATCCATAAGGGTCTGTTGTGGTGTAAGCAGTCTTGAATCTACCTCGTTTTGGTCTGGAAGCATTTACTGTCGTAAGGTTATGAAGCCCTAAGTTTTCACTGGGTCTGGTTTTGGTATTAGCAGAGGGTGCCTGAGCTTGTGACTACACATGGAAATATGTGGAAGATGATCAGAAGGGCAGTTTAATATCTGGTGCCTTTGGGACTAGAAGCGGGGCCCTGGTTTCTGTGTTAGTGGCATTCAGGGAAAGAAATGCCATTAGGACATCTTTTTTTCTTGTCTTGCACCTTCTCAGATTTTCCTGATTTGTTCATCAGTTGCTTCATCGAAGTGAAATTTATGCTACTGATCATGTGGGAAGGTCAGAGGATCATTAAATGACTGAAGAATTGCTGTTGAGGACACAAACGCCCATCTAGATTCAGTCGATCCCACTTCTGACCTCAAATAAACATGAGATTTGGGATGTATGGACCTTCAGTCAGTTCTTTAGGTGTTAAAAAAATGACCACAGCAGTGCCATAATGCTCATCACCCTATGCTGTTGGTGAACCTTGCCCTTGAAACATGTGCTCTTTGTACTTTGTAAAGATCCTTTTAAATAACTTGTAATAATGCAAACATTTTTACCTGGGATTAGAAGGAGGCAGCAAGCTCCTCCAGAGGATTTTAGCAGTAAAGCTGGGACAAGCAATTCAAGGAACCAAATTCATAGT
Organism: Charadrius vociferus; assembly: GCF_000708025.1. Taxonomy (NCBI): domain Eukaryota; kingdom Metazoa; phylum Chordata; class Aves; order Charadriiformes; family Charadriidae; genus Charadrius; species Charadrius vociferus. Next base: position 466,924 of record NW_009647740.1, read on the forward strand.
CACCAGGAAGTGCTAATGATGGTGATAATGAAAGACAGTGCTTTCCCTTGGAGATTTAATGATGGAGAGAACAAACTGAAGGCTCCCAACCTTCTTGCGGTCCGGGTCCTTAGAGACGCCAGGCAAATCTTTGCTCAGTGCAGCAAAAAAAAAGCTCTTGGACATCAACCGTTCCTGAGTTCTCCGGGGTTTTGTGCTGCCTGTTAGAGCATAGAACCTGCATGATGACCCAGATGGGCTATTTAATGAGGTGTTCCTCTAATGAGGGGTTATCATTTTAAAGCCAAGAGAATAAAGGGCGAGACTTTGTTTCAGATGCTTCCTTTTTTGGGGGGTTTTACTGGGTGTTCGACTGTCCTACTTAAGGTGAACAATAACATTGCAGAGCAGTATTTCATAAAAGCAGATTTGTCCTATGTTTCCATATTGCCTGGAATATTACCCGTTACAGTTGGAAAAATATATTATTTTTTTTTTCCTCCCAGGAGAAGGTACTGCTCTGTAGATGTTCAGCCAGAGGTGGCTAACTGTACTTTGGAAATATGCCAATGTGAAGACATCCATCTCAGTGACATCAGGACAAGGAAACTCAGTGGGTGTTTGAGTTTCTTTTTCTTTCTTTGTTATTGTTTTTCTCTAGAATTGGGGACTAATCACTGTAATCTTCTGTTATTTCTGCTTTCCTTCCAACTTTCCAGTATTTTGTGCAGGTCTCTTGATGGTACTGTGGAAAAAAACAGTATGCAGTTGTAGAGTAAAGCCACGTGTGTTGGTGTGCATGCACAAGAGAATAAAATTACAATTGCAGTAGTAAATTTAATCTGGCAATTCCTAATTTTAGAATACTTGACTTTGTGACCTTAACTTTCCTTTAGTGTGTTGTGGACATACAAGTAACTAAGTTGTTTGAAAAAGTTATGTTTTCCGATTGCATTGTGTGTGGACTATAGTGTAACTTAAGTGAATTATTAATCCTAAAGTATTAATGGCTCTGTATTTTGTTACCTGTATATTGATGAGTACAGTAATTTTCCTGCATGTATGGGGGTTTTTTTAGTTTTTAGGATTCTTTGGGTTTTATGTAGGACATATGTTAAAATATGGGCGATTTTTGTCAGCCATGTAATACTGGGCTGTGAAGTTTAATTTTAGTCCAGGTCATGCTCACACTGGTCACTTAAACACTAGTGAATTGCTAGTAGATGCAGTATATTATAAGGTATAGATTGCATTTGCCATTTAGGGGGATTTACATTGCTTTAAACATTCACTCTTTTTTAAATTAGCCTTCATAGTTTACAACCTTACAATAAAGACAGATAGCATGTGTATGTAAAACATTTATAGAAACGTTAAAATTATAAGAACAGAAAGAAGGAATCCCTTCACGTCTCATCTCATGTCTAGTTGGTAAGCTCCTCGTCTCTTAAGAAATGACTTTTAAGTATCCCCCAGTTTTGTAGTGCAGCTCTGTAAAACCTTTACTTGAGCGAAGATCAGTTATACGAGGGGACGGATTTATTGCTATTCCCTTGTGTGCTTGCTTGTGGGCAGTTTTGCTGTGAATATTGTTTCCGAGGGTGCAAGAAGGGGCTGTATTTCTGCACATGTGAGAGCACAGTGGCAGCCCACAGTTGCTGGGGACAAGGCTTAGCACAGGCTGAAACCGTGTTGGTGCTGCTGAATCCTGCTGGCGTGGCTGTCAGCAAGGAGATACCGACTCTGGCTGGCAAAGCTCGGCTGGCAAAAAGCCCAGAGTCTAGATGCCGTGACACAACCAAAATGACTGCTTTTTGGTGTCTATTGCTGCGGGCAGGATCTAATGATGCAGCTCTTTATTTGCCTGTGTAGCTGAAGACAAGGAGGAACTACTTCAAAAAGCCACCTGTGCTTGCAAAACTTCCAGCGTCATTTCCACCTTTTCCAGGTTTTTTGCCCCCCTACACCTTCTTCTGCTGAAGTTGAATCCCTACCATGCTTGCCAAATGTTACCCAGAGAAGGGGGTGGAAACATTACAAATAAGAGACGCCTTGGAGTAAATCCTTGCATCTCATATCAGTTCATTTTCTGCTGAAAGAG